>NC_060277.1:799022-807965 GCF_021613505.1 Equus quagga
ATATCTGCCGGGAGCGCGTCCTCGCGCGGTACCCAGGGCGCACCTGGTGGGTGATGCTTGCGCGGGGACGACCGTCCGGCCAGCCCGCTGCCCCTCTTCCTAAAACGCGGCAAAGGAGCCAGATGACCGAACACGTAAAATGCTATTTTTAACGAGGATGAAGCGCAGAGGCGAACGATCTGCGCTTCACGCCCCTGCGTGGTGACTGCGCTCTACGCACGCACCGCCCGTTTTAGGTCAGAAAAGCCCGTTTTGAGTCAAGTTGGCGGCAATCGCTGTGCTCTGGCGCCACCTGGCGGCACTCGGGGCCAAAGCTGACAAAGAAATGGAACCTTTCCAACCAGAATCGGTCAACCGCTTTACTTCTGTCTGTTCATCAAATCACTTTTTTTCAACAGCGAATTGTGATCTGGATTTGTTAAACTAGAATTTGTTCTAAAGCACGATTTCCCGAGGAGAGTAGAGCTGAGTAGAGGAGACATCAGGAGTGTGGTGGATAGATGTGCTGACAGAGTAATAATATCTTCGCATAATTTGTGGAACTCTGACATATTTTATGTCAATTATATCTCAGTAAAAAATAAAATAAAATACAGCAAAACTTACTGTTAAATAAACGCATGAATGAATGAATGAATGAATTGCTACCCTTTGGGGCTCGGGTCCTACTGTCTTATTAAATATGCAGCTTTTTTTTACTGCCTTCTGGGAGCCCCTCCATTCACAAGGACTTCGAGCCCTTTTCTTTCAATGTGGTGCTGAGCTTGGTCAATGTTCACAGAGGGATGGAGGCGAAACGGGATTGTGGTATGATTTTCCTCTAAGAAAAGGTGTACCGTCCTTGGTCAATGACGACGAATCTTTGTATCTGTTGAAAGCTATTCTTGCCTTCAGATGAAACTTCTTTTAATGATGGGATACATAATGCTCATATCAATTTTCAAAAAAATGATTTTATTTTCTCGAGTAAATACTGGACTCAGATTCATCAGCTGATTTGAAATTTCTCCATGTCTGCTTTAAACTGAGAAAGTTCCTGAGCCTCCTTTCTTGAGAGAAAATGGGACCCATAATACCTGTGACACAGCAATGTCACCAGCTTCAATTTTGTTACTCACTATAGCCATTAAACTTAGTCTTCCACTTTGATGGGAAAATCAGTATTCTGGTTTATTAAACATTCTGATTAACAGAAATTTATCATGTCAGACATATGGTGTACCAATTTTCAAGGACTCAGGACACAATAAATGTAATTGGTAGCATGTTAAGTGTAACGGAATCTTCATGACTGGAAGTCGCTTCAGCATCGTCCCCTGCTGTGGCAGTCTCTGTGAACATTAGAATACGCATCTAGAAGATGTACTGAAGGCTCATTTGGGGTTATGATCTGAGATTTAGCAATCGAGATCAGCTATCATAGAAAAGGAAGAATGTAAATAAGGATCCTTATGAGTTATTATGCTAACTATAGTTACTACTACAAGGCTAAACTGGAGAAATATTTAAAATGAGAAAGAGATTTCTCAGCCCTCCCTACTGTAACCAGGTACATATTAGTTTGAAGATGTATCTCAGTTTCCTGACAGATGTCCAGCCCTGGGAAGAGGGAGGGACGTACCATACGATTCAGCAAATGTGCTCCTTGGTATTTACTCGAAGGAGTTGAAAGCTTATGTCTACACAAAAACCTGCACGTGGATGTTGATAGCAGCTTTATTCATAATTGCCAAAACTTGGACGCACCAAGACGTGCTTCAGCAGGTGGGTGGACAAACTGTGGTGCATGCACACAATGGAATATTAATCAGAGACAAACAGATGAGAGCTATCGAACTGAGAAAAGACACGGAAGAAACTTAAATGCATGTTACTAAGAGAAGAAGCCGTTCTGAAAAGGCTAGGTTCTGTATGATTCTGACTACGTGACATCCTGGAAAAGGCAAAACGGTGGAGACAGGAAAAGATCAGTGGTCTCCGGGGGCTGAGGGGGCAGGGATGAACAGGGGGAGCACGAGGAATTTTAGGGCCGTGAAGCTGCTCTGTGTGGTACGTGATGGTGGACTCGGGTCATTACACATTTGTCCAAACCCACAGAATGTGCACCACCAAGAGCGAACCCTGATGGAAACTGTGGACTCTGGCTGATCATGGTGTGTCTACGTGGGTTCATCAGCTGTAACAGAGGTACCCTCTGGTGAGGATGTTGATGACGGGGAGGGTTCTGCACAGGTGGGAGCAGCGATATATGGGAAATCTCTGTACTTTCAGCCCAGTTTTGCTATGAACCTAAAACTGCTCTAAAAACAAAAAGTCTTAATAAAAATGAAATCAAATTTAATTTAACTTAAAAAACCACTGTGAGGTAGATGCCGTAACTGTCCCTGTTTATGGATGCGTAAACTGACTCGCAACTGTAAATACATCAATAACTCACACAGTTGCATAGCTAGGAAGTCACTGAACTGGGGTTTCGACACAGGTTCTCAAGCTCCAGAGTCCTAACTCTTCCACTGGACTCTTTTCTACTGTCAGGTTGAGCATCAGTTGTTCCGTTTACAAAGACGAGGGACCTGTGTTCAGGAGAGGTCGGGAACTGCCCAAGGTTGCCCAGCGAGAGATCAATGACCCAAGTCAGTCTGAGTCTAAAGCCTGTGCTCTTCTTAGCAATGGGCTTGGCCAATACAACTCTAGTGCTTTGGGCCTCACCTGTTGGTCCCGGGCACGAGGGACGGCAGCTGGAGAAATGTCCCTTCTCATCGGCACGGTCTGACTCTCACAGCACTGACCCCACGACGTCGACATGGCTGTTCCAGCATCTCATTTCCAATTCACCCTGGCCCCTGTGCCTGGCCCGCAGCCTGATGCGCTGAAGGTGGGTTCATAAATGCTCACTGAGCTGGACGCGACCATTGAACCAGCCGTGGCTGCGTTTTTCTATTTGGGATGTGTGGTCCCTTCATTTCCTTCCATCCTCACGCCCTTCTGCCTTCCACATCCTGTCCTCTAAGTCGTGTTCACCTTCTGGTTAGGATGATCAAGTTTCTGAAAGAAAACTGGGGGCTTCATCTGACAAATACGGGAACGATGGGAGAGAATATTTGAAATCTGTCCCACTCACATGAACCCTTGACCTTAACTGAAATGGAGGCTGGGTTTTCCAAGAGAAACTGCCTTCACTGAAAAACATTAGCTCAGAGTTTCTGGCATAGCATCTGGTGTCCCCGTGAAGCTGGGTCTGTGGACTGACACCCTCCCCGCTGCCATCATCTCAGGACCCGTCACAGTCTCAGTTACCCACTCAGGTTTGAAAGATGTTTCAGGTTCCGTGTACAAAGCAGTTCTCCAGAAATGTCTCTTTTTGACTTGATTTTACTGACTTGTTTCTTGTTTTGGGTACTAAATGCTTGGCAGTCGATTTGTGACCAAGAGGTCACGTTGAAACAGGAATTAAATTGTGTTTGTGAGTGTTTGAGCACTTGGCCAGTCGTTCACTCATGTAACAAAAACTCCCGGCACACCATCAGGGACCCTGCACTGCTCCAGGCATGGGGGATAGGCACGAGCCGAGCCCGCACAGCCCTGCGCCTCCGGGGCTGACGTTCCTGTGAGGAAGAGTGACAGAGGACGAGTGACCATGTGCTTACACAGTCCGTCAGATCGCGATGCTGTGCAGAAAATGAAGCAGGGTCGCAGACTCAGAAAAGCCGGGGCCGAGACGGACTCAGGAGGTGAGGGCCGCCCCACATGCGGAGGAAGGAGATGTGGAGGAGAGACCAGCTGGGACAACAGGCCTGTTCCTGCGTGTTTGAGGAGCCATGTGGGCCACAGCCTAGGGAGCAAGGGGGTCGGAGGACACGGTCAGAGTAAAGCGGGCGGGCACGCGGGGCGCTGGGCCGCCCAGAGCCTCCCAGATAAGATGGGGCCACTGCAAAGCCTGGAGCCCAAATGCGACAGGCTCCGACTTGTGTGTTCAGAGGACCAGAGGCTGCTGTGCTGTTGGGACAGGGGCAGGAATGAGGCAGACCTGGTAGCACCAGTCAAAGTTGTCTTTGACTCATCACTCAAAATGCGGTATTCTACACCCAAACCCCGGTGGCACTTGCTTCCCCAGATGAGCTCACCGTGATGTTCTTAGACAAGGCGTCACTGGTCGACGCCTGCCCTCCTCTCCTCGCCTGCAAGGTGTCTCCTCCTGACCGTGAGCAAAACTGGAGGCTCCCACACAGCCGGATTGCGCAGACGGGTTCTGCGTACGCACCCACCTGCCCCATGTGAACAGGAGGGAGAGGGCACCCGGGTGGAGGGAAGCGTGGGGACTGTGGGTCCTCACTGGGAGCATGACGAAGGACCGCAGTCACAGGGCCTCCCCGGAGAGGAAGCTCCTGGACCGGGTGCGGCTGTCCCAGCTGCTCCCCGGATGACAGGTGTCGGGGGAGTGGAGTCACAGAGCATCAGATGTTCTACATGGAGGAGGGAGAAGACAGGCTGCGTAGACTGCGACATGCCTGGCCTTGGCCAAGAGGGTGAGAGGCCCTGGAGCAAGACCCAAGAAGGGAGATGGGGGCACCAGGGCCAGCTGAGCAGGACTAAGGAGGCTCGCCCCCTGCTGTATGTGCCTGTGTGTGTGCGTGCGCGCACACCTGAGAGATGAGCTGAAGTCTGGAGGGGCCGGATGGTGTCCTCAGGTGGCCCCATGACTAGGTGGCAAGGCCAGTGATGGTCACTGTCTAAAATACCAAGTGACTTTTCTCAGCAACGTTGTGTCTTCACAGAGCCCTGCACAGTGTCCTTCACAAATGCTTAATGACAGAAGCTGAAGACTTGTAAATGCCTGACTGCTCAACAGTGACCTCTGAGCCTCGTCAGTAGGACAGCGTCCTGCAGAGTAACCACATTCAACAGATCCTCATCAGTAAAATGTCTTGCAATTGTATTCCAATAGATTGAATTTGTCATGTGTATCTATGCGACTATTCAGGAAAACAGACGAATGAACTTCTAATCTCTTTTTTCTACAGGTAAAGCACCCTGTGGCTTAAGATTGAATTGTTCTGGGGGGTGAATGTGTTTAAACGTAGAGTCCCAAGAGACTTATGTGTTTGAGATGTGACACAGTGTGGCTTCCACAGGAAGACGAATGGGTCTGGGACACTCACGTTCCTACCCCAGCTCCCGTGCTGTCTCCCCCACCTTCTTGGAGGTTTATGCTGGAGAAGACGCAATGCTTATTGGGGTTTCCCAGGAGCCAGCTCTGTCCTCAGCTTTTCTCATGTGTTAACTATCGAATCCTCTCATGGCCCCGGGGCTAGACGCCGTTACTGCTCCCACTCCACCGATGAGGAAACTGGAGCACAGAAGGAGGAAGCGACCTGCCTGGGAGACGCGTGTTGGGCTCCCTGAGCCCTGCCCAGGCCCGATGCTTTGCTGGGAGGACTCTGGGACTCAGCCTGCAGTCCTGCTCGTGGCCGTGACTTATCATAGTGATGGGATTCAGAGCAAAACGGGCAAAGGGAAGAGGCAAAGTTGGGAAGCAGACTCATCCCTGGAGCCGTCACACGAGACGTCACACAGGATGTCACATGGGTCGTCACATACAACGTGAAGTCAGAGGGCACCGAGCAGCAGCCCCGTCCTGGAGCCGTCACACAGGACGTTGCACAGGAGACGTCACACACAGCCTGAAGGTCGTGCTTTGTTTCCCAGCAGTGTGCCGTGACAACATGTGTGGAAAGCGACCACCAGGGAAGCCCGCTGGAGACTCGGGGCGCGGGGCTGAGTGGGGGCTGGCCATGTATGTGGACAGGCCCTGCCCAGCAGGCACCGAGTCCAGACCCGCAGAAGGGAAGCAGGTGCCCAGCTTAAGTCACGCTGTCTGCACGGTTCCTCCCAGGGAGCCGCTCTGGCAGTCTGAGAAGTGGAATGAACCCTTCGAAATCCGAGCTCCAGATATCCACCAGGGGCCCACCTCGCAAGGAGGCCTTTCTGGGAACAGAGGTCAGACTCCACATGCCCACACCTCTCCACATCCGTCTACTACGTGGAAGAGCTGGGCCTCCCTCACGAATAGATCTGGAGGCCAAATTCAGAACCAGTGCGCCTGTGGACTTGCAGGCACGTCCAGCAGAAAGAGCCAGGAGCCTGGGACGGGGGGAGGTCTTGTCAGAGAGGTCAGCGTGGGAGCTGCTGGGCTGTGGTGCCTCTGAAAGCTGAGTTCACGGGGAGGTGTGCGTGGACAGAGAATAGAGACTCTGCCCGGGCTCCATCCTCCAGAGTCGGTGCGTGAGGATGGAGCTCACTGGGCTCTGGGGGAGGCCAGGCGTCCAGAGAAGAACCAAGAGGAAGCCATGCCCGCAGCCGAACGGAGGAGAAGGGAGTTATAGCAGTGCCTCAAAAGGCATTTCCCCCAGGGTGCAGAGTACCGAGCAACAGCACCCAAGGTACAAGGTTGTCTGTGGCACAGCCTGTCACTCTCGCTGACCTGTGCTCACCGTCAGACCAGGAATCCAGGCCGGAGGCCACAAGCTCAGTTCTGGAGACGAAGAGCGAGTGACCATTGTGGCAACTGTGTTGGCTGCCCTGGGCCGTGGACAGGAGCAGTCGAGCTCTCGATGACCCCGGCCCTGCCCAGTGGGTGCACCGTCCACACGGCTAACCCGCATCCAGCCCTCACTGTGTGGGGAACAGGCCGGGAGTTTCATTAGCTGGTCCCACCCGTGTGAGCCCGGCGCGGCCTCCCCAGCCACCCCCGCTCAGGGTCGCTCACAGCTTCTCTGCGTCTTACTCAGCCGGGGCCTCTTCTCGGGCGTCTCCCTCTGGGTTTTCGCTCTTCCCTTACTGCAGGCTCCAGTGACTTGGCCTGCTGTTCCCACCTGACTGTCCCGTAAGGGCGGCCCCCTCACCTCCTCCCCAGCACCTGCCATTCCGAGTCACCTCTGCAGGTAAGTACGCAGACCCTATTTTTTTTTTTTTGGTGAGGAAGGTAGTCCCTGAGCTAACATCTGTGCCAGTCTTCCTCTATTTTCTTTGTGGGATGCTGCCACAGCATGGCTTGGTGAGCGGTGTGTAGGTCTGTGCCTGGGATCCAAACCAGTGAGCCCCGGGCTGCCGAAGTGGACCATGCGAACTTAACCACTTGGCCACTGGGCCGGCCCCCTCAGACTTTTTGATTTTAAAAGATTTATTGTGTATCACAAATACATAAGACAAATAACAAACAGATCACAGATGACCCACATTGGACTAAGACAGAGCCTCGAGGACCGTACAAAGCTCGTGTAAGCCTGGTCTGCCCCATGGTTTGGGCTCCTGCCTGTCACCATGAGTTAGAACACCGCCTGGTCTCCTCTGTTCCTCTCCCTTCCTCTCACACGACGGCCATGCTCACAACACTTCTGACACCAGATGCATGGGAGGTTTCCCACACAGAGCACTTCTCCATGACAACTGAACTCAGTCCTGACTCTGTCCCCGTGGGGATGGCGTCAGTCCCCACAAGGAAGGGCACCGTCCCACGAGACTGCTGCCCGTTCAGGTGCCGATTGGAAGTAGCAGGTCCCCAGCTTCCTGACAGCTTCCGCTGACTTGGCCACAGTTGGAAGTCCCCACAACCCCCACCTCTTGGTTTCCATGATTTTCTAGAACAGCCCACACAGCTCAGGGAAACACGTACTTACGTTTATCAGTTTTTCAAAGGACATGGTACAGGACGAACAGCCCGATGAAGAGATCCGTGGGGCGAGGTCTGGGAGGGTCACGAGTGCGGAGCTTCTGTCCCCAGGAGTCGGGGTGGGTCACCCACCCTATATGTGGGAGTGTTCACCACTATGGAAGCTCTCTGGACCCCATCCTTCTGGGGTTTTGTGGAGGCTTCCTCACAGAGGCGTGTGGGATCCATCATCAACCCCATTTCCAGCCCCTGTCCCCTCTCTGGGAAGGTGGGGGTGGGGCTGAAAATTCCCAGCTTCCCATGTGGCCTCGTCTTCCTGGTGACCAGCCGCCACCCAGGAGCCACCCAGGGTCACGTCATTAGAACAAATGATGTTCCCCGTGCTCTTCTCACTTAGGAACTTGCAAGGGTTTCAGGAGCCCTGTGCCGGGGACCGGGACGAAGGCCAAGTACGTATTCTTGCCTTAAATCGAATATCACAGATGGAGAATGAGAACCTCTGCCTTCGGCTAATTCCCAAGGCTGAATTCACCGTCAGCAGGATGGTCTCCCGCCTCCCCCAGCATCTCCTAAGAACCCATTGCCCCAGCTGAGCGCTGACACCCCTCCCTGGAGACCACGAGTGGCCCCGAGGCCCACAGCCGGGGGAAGCACAAGCCTGACTCACCCCCGCCTGCTTCCACCCACTCCTCCTGCCAGGGCAGCCCCGGCTCTCCACTGCTCCCCAGAGAGGGCTGGGTGCGGGGACAGTGGGTTCCAAGTCCAGGTCCCCTTAGACAAGCGAGGGGACCTCAGGCAACGTACCCGGGCTCGCTGGGCCTGTTTTTATCTGGAAATGGAGCCGGGGGCCTAAGTCTCCCTCGCTCGAAAATCCTGTCCTATTCCACCGTTGCTCAAAATCACGCTCAGAGGCAGGTTGGATGAATATTCCTAGCGCTCAATATGCAGCAAACAAAATGCCCGCATCCCCTACCCTCGTGTAACAGGAAAAATAGAGATGGAAAAACCGAGTGTCAGCCTGAGGGTTGTTACAACAGGAGAACTACAGGTCCAGGTAGACAGGAAAACCAGCCCCGAGAGAGACGGCAGAGGCTCCGGGACCAGGGGAGAGAGCAGAGACGGGCAGAGGGGCTGGAGACCATAGTGCGTGTGCGTGTGTGAGTGTGTGTGTGTCAGAGTGTGTGTGTGTGTGTGTGTGTGTGGAGATGGGGCTATGTGTGTGTGTGAGGGGATGGGTGTGTGTGTGTGTGTGTGAGGGGATGGGGGTGTGTGTG
>NC_060277.1:822965-832040 GCF_021613505.1 Equus quagga
GTAGGTCCAACATGTTAGTACAGTGGGTCCTCTGTGTTAACACAGTGGATCTAACACGTTTACACGGTGGCCCTGGTCCCGCATGTTAATACGGTGGATCTCACACGTTCATTTGGTCGTCATCCTCTCGCTCAATACAGAGCATCTAACATGTTCATGTGGTACTTGATCCCCTGTTAACACAGTGGATCTAACATGTTCACGCAGTAGTACTGATCCTCTGTGTTAAGGCAGTGGTGCCAATCCCCTGTACTAGTCAATGCACCTACAGGGATCACTTGAGAAGACATAATTCTGAATACTCAACACCTGAGGAATTCCTCCTAAAGGCCTAAGACGCGTCCCAGGCACACGGAATAGGTTTTTTCTGCTCTCAGCTTGGGAACAACAAGTTCGTTTTCTTCCTGGGAGAGATCACGGGCCTTGGAGGGAGGAGGCAGGCAGAGCTTGGGGGAGCCTCCCCTGGGGCCTGGCTCTTAAACGGGAAGCGAAGGCATCGTCCCAGCATCCAGGGCCCACCTGCAGAGCTGCGCTTTTTCAGGTGTTTCAGTTTCCGAACTTCGACCAGCTGCGTATCTCCACTCACCACAAGATGGCGGCACGATGTTACCAAAGACAGCCGTCGCCACGTCTCTGTAGAGCTGGGGAGGACGAGGCCGGGAAGGGAACCCCAGCGGAGAACTGTTCTCCTTCCTGTAACTGGAAAGCAAGGAGGGAATCGAGTGTGGAAGGAAGAAAAGAGGAAAGTGGGAGGGAGGCGGGGGAGAAGACCTCAGAGAGCAGAGAGAACTTCACAAACCTTCAGCTGGATTGTCCGCGGCCGAAGAACAGAAAACAAGCAAGTGCTGATGTAGGAAGTTTCCGAGAGAGGAAACCAGCGCCGTGACCACATTTGCTCACAGCCCGGGGTGCGAGCATAGGGCAGACCTTTGACCTTCTTGTGAAGACAGCTGGCTCTGGGAAACTATGAGAGTGGATTCACATTTACAGGGCTGTCTGCGTTACAGAGTGACCAGCTTGGGTCCAGACTCACTTTCTTCAGCATCCTTCCAAGAGGTCGTTCTCGCTGGCTTCTGTGTTAATTGTGGGGGGAGTCAGAGACGTGATGAGGAGGGGACTAATGGGCCGCACACTGGCAGCCGTGCCTCGATGTGAGAGAACTGGAGAGGTCGTCCTGGCGCTCCTGGGAGTCCCCGACCCGAGCAGAGTTCTTCCAGGGTCGGCCCTTCAAGTCTCCGCTGACCACCACCCTTCCTCGGCCTCCGGTTGATGCTTCCGGCCCCTTGTTCCCGCCGCTGTCCGCTGAAGCTGGCGTCGCAGAGAGCCCTGGAAGGGGAGCGATCCAGGAACGCTGGTCTCCTCCGGCACTGGGCCTCTTTAGATGGCAGCCCTTCAACCTTGGCACTAATGACATTTTGGGTCAGATAATTCTTTATTGGGGGTGAAGGACTGTCCTTGCCAGTGTAGGATATTTAACGTCCTTGCTTGAACCCCCTACATTCCTGTAACATCCCCCTAGTTGTGACATCCAAAAATGTCTCCAGACATTGCAGAGTCGCCTGAGGAACAAACTGGCCCCCCCCCCCCCCCGCCCCCCACCATTTGGGAACCACTGTTTTAGATAAATTCCAGCTACAGGAATGAAGGAAATCCAGAAGGTTTTGTTGATCTTCCTATCCTGTTCATGGGCAAAACTCATATTAAATCATCAGAGAAAGTGTGCTCTTCAGATCTCTGTTAGAGATTCCCAAGAATTAAATCCAGGCATCAAATGCCTTTATCAGAGCCAGGATAACGTTCTCCACGGGAAACAAGTCAACAAGTATTTATGGTGAACGTTCTGTGAGTGAAAACCTACGCTAGTTGTGGTAGGACATACAGAACAGTGAAGGGTTTTAGCGAAATGAAAACAACTAAAGCTGGTGAATCCTTATTACGTGCCAGACACTTTTGTGTCCATTGAGAATGTCCATTTTCTATTCATCCTCATTAAATGTCACAGGATTTCAATGAAGAAATATTATTTCCATTTTGTAGGTGAAGAAGCAGAGTCACTTGCTCAATGTCACATGAATGGAACAGGCAGAGGCCAGGGTAGACCCTGCCCTTCCAGCCCCGAGGATGGTGTGCTGCCCAGCACTAGCCCTAGAGGCTGACAGTCCAGGTAGGGGCAGTGAGTGTCCGTGGGGGGGACGGTGTGTGTCCACAGGAGGGGGACATGTGTCCACAGGAGGGGGACGTGTGTCCACAGGAGGGGACATGTGTGTCCACAGGAGGGGGATGTGTGTCCATAGGAGGGGACGTGTGTCCACAGGAGGGGACGTGTGTCCACAGGAGGGGACGTGTGTCCATAGGAGGGGACGTGTGTGTCCACAGGAGGGGACATGTGTGTCCATAGGAGGGGACGTGTGTCCATAGGAGGGGGCATGTGTGTCCGCGGGGGGGGACATGTGTGTCCAGGGGGGGGTGTGTGTGTCCATAGGAGGGGATGTGTGTGTCCATAGGAGGGGGCGTGTGTGTCCATAGGAGGGGACGTGTGTGTCCATAGGAGGGGACGTGTGTGTCCATAGGAGGGGGCGTGTGTGTCCATAGGAGGGGGACGTGTGTGTCCACAGGAGGGGGACGTGTGTCCACAGGAGGGGACGTGTGTCCACAGGAGGGGACATGTGTGTTCATAGGGGGGGAGATGTGTGTCCACAGGGGGGGACGTGTGTGTCCACAGGAGGGGGCGTGTGTGTCCACAGGAGGGGGACAGTGAGTGTCCACAGGAAGGTGTCTGATGTCGCAGGTGGTAGATGATCTAGTCCAAGAGCCGTAAAAATTACCAGAGACCTCACTGTGGACCAGAGTGAGCTGAGACACTGGGGGTGCTGTGGTCTTGATCTGCGTGTCTTTAGAGAATGGAGGACTAGAGAGATGGATTAGAAGGTGGGTGGGGGCAAGTTCCGTTCTGTAAAGGGACAATCTTCTGAGGAGCAGCAGGACTGCCGAGGGTGTTGAGAGAACAGGGGAGAGATGCCTAAAAGGAGTGGGACAGCCACGCTGAGAAAGGGAGGCAAGGCAGGTTGGAAAGGGGCCTGGGAGCGACAGTAGAGGGCCTTGAATATAACCCAGAAGTGACGATGGCAGGCCAAATAACGGATTTTGTTTGGTTCAGCTCAGAATTGTGAAAATTGAGAATTTGAAACAAACAAACAAACAAAAAGAACCTGTATTTCTAACATGCTGAATGTGGCCACATTGGGCTTCATTCCTCTATCTCAGCTCTTGCTGGAGGGGCTGCTGTCTTTAAGGGTCCACAGTCCACGCCATGCCCCATTGCCCCACACCCTCCTCCTGCTTCACTTAACTACCTATAAGCAGTGGAATTTGCACTTAAAAAGGAGTGTTTTTTTTTTTAAATTAATCTATTAAAACTGACTAAAAATCTATTTCTTCTAATAGTCCACTAGAAGACTATTCTTCTATAGTGGGAGACAAGGGCTAGTCCTCCATTCGGCAATTTCCATATATCCTGAGGGTGTTGTCAGGGCTTCCTTTCGTTCCTGTCTGCTCTGCCGGAGCGGCCGTGGTCGTCTGCCTTTTCTAGCGGTTGTGTAGGCTAAACTTTCGTCACTGTTCTCAGCGCTGGGGCTGATGGCGATTTTCACGTCTGTAAACCGTATAACCGTTTAGACCGTGAGCGCCAACCTGTAAAGCCAGCACTCATGCCATTTCCTTAACTCGAGCCTTGTTTGTGACACCTCAACCACAACAAATATTTCCGAGAGCCCTCTGTGTTCCAGGCACCGTTTTAGGAATGTGGGCATCACTGAACAACGACGAAAAACAAGAGGATTTCTATTCTAGAAGGAGACTCGGACAGTAAGCGGTGAACCTAATACGTGAGTAAAGTGGATACGTTTGAAATGACATCCGCTAAGGACGAAGACAGCAGAGTAGAGTGAGGGGCTGGCCACAGCGACTGCGCTCTGAGCAGGGTGGCAGGGTTGGCCTCGCTGAGAATGCATTTAAACGAAGACTTGAAAGAGGTTTTTGTGGGAAATGACCTTGATGCAACGGGAGCCTCCAAGTGCCGGGCAAACTGCTCTGCTACAGGACGGAATAGCTCACGGAGCGAGCGAGCGTCCAGTCGTACGGATTGCTGAATCAACCTCAGACACCTGGGAGCACAAGAGGTGAGCAGCAGTCTAGACCAACGCCCTAGAGGTCAGGAGCGAGCAGGTGGAAGGCTCACACCTTGTGAATCCCAGGGCATGTGACGTTAATATGTTCTCTCTCTCTCTCACGCACACATGCACACCAGCCCGCTCACTGCGGCAAAGTTATAAGGACCAGGCTTGAACCTAACCCAAGGGCTCAGCAGACAGAAGGGGCCCGGCCACACACTCTCACTCTTCAGGGAGACTCAGCACAAAGCACTGCTGACCAACAGCCGTGGCTCATGGATTAGCCCATTGAGCAGCTATGAGCTTTCTCTGGTTCTCTTGGGTGGACCACATGCAGAGCCAGAGTGGGGACCATAACAAATGTCACCAAGGGGTGGCCAGTTTGAGGTGGCATAGCTGTCAACCTGGAGGTGGCATGATCAGGACCTGACTACTTGTTCCTTCCATCCCTTTCTTTGTAGAAATTACACTCTTGATTATTCCATGCTTTTAAAGTCATGTATCCCCTCGTTATGTCTATCTTTAACGTGTCTTGTAGGATACTTACTATGTCTGACACATCTTAGGAGCTTTATCCATCCCACCGTTTTTCTTGTCTTTCAGAGCAGAACCGAGTGTTCTCAGATAACGTAGGAAACACATGTGGCGGAGGGGAAGGAGTTAGCATGAGGCTGTGGGATGGGGGAACCCACCACACAGAGTAAATGGCAGAGGCAGGTGTGTGCCTGAGTGTTCCGGGGGCAGGAGCCGCAGGTGGCTGGAGGCAGGGGCAAATGGAGATCAGCGGAGAGGCTGGTTGTGCTAATCCTTGTGGTCGTCGCGAGAGCTTTGTCTGTAATAGGAACACAAACCATCCTTCGCTGAATTATGCTGCCAGCTTTACTTTTCCATCCTCTAGGAATTACCCTGTACTCACAAGGAGGGGAAAAATCACAGTAGTGCAGTGTCATAGAAGCCAGAGAGTTTCAAAAAGAGGTCAACTGTGTCAGCCATCACTGAAATGACTTTGATAAACAATAGACTATGGGGGGTGATAGGAACGGGGTGTAAGAAAAGGCCATTTGAATTAGCAATACAGATGTCACTGGTGACCTTCAAGGGATGAGTTTCGATGAAACAGTAGGGGTAAAAGGCTGGGGGTGCGTGCCACAGAGGAAACGTGTGGGGAGGAAATGGATATACTGCTTCCTCAGGCTTGTGACCTTTGTGCTTCAAGGCTGCTGGTACGAGAAAGCCCCCTCCTCTGGAGGACTGGGGCCCCGGCAGCGAGGCACTTCCCAGCAGAGCCCCACAACCCAGTTCCCATGTCAGGCTGCTGATTAAAGTATTTCCAGCAAAGTCTACCAGATTCTTTGAAAGGCCTTTGAGGTTGCTCATTCAAGTGAATCCTTTTACTCACTATTTATTTTTTGTATGAGTGGAGGGAACGATGAGACTAATAATTCTATCTGCTAATTGATCATTTCTAGTACTTAAAAATCTATCACTTTGGTTCTAAAGTTTGTCTGTATTTCTACCCACCTTTCCATCCATCCTTCCATCCATCCATCCATCCACTCTTTCATCCATCCATTCATCCATCCTTTGATCTATGCCTCCATCCCTCCTTCCTTTGATCTATCCATCCTTTGATCCAACCATCCATCCCTCCATCCCTCCATCCCTCCATCCCTCCATCCCTCCTTCCTTCCTTTGATTGATCCATCCATCCTTTGATCCATTCATCCTTCCATCCTTCTCTCCTTCTATCTATCCTCTTCTTGATAGCTATCTCTAGGAAAGACATGCTTTCCTTCTTTACAAGGCTAGTATGTCCACCTGTACTCTGGATTCCAGTACCGCCTGCTTAGTCCCTTTCATGCTCGCATACTGCCCCCAGTGTGTGAACAGAACTTATAGATCAGAGAATCCCTTTTTATTTCTGCTCTCCAATCTCTCCCTTTCCTAAATACACCCAAGTTGTTTCTGTCTTCAAAAATAACAGCTTTCAGGGCTGGTCTGGTGGCACAGCAGTTAAGTTCACATGTTCGGCTTTGGTGGCCCGGGGTTCACTAGTTTGGATCCCGGGTGTGGACCTACACACTGCTTGTCAAGCCATGCTGTGGCAGGTGTCCCACATAAAAGTAGAGGAAGATGGGCACAGATGTTAGCTCAGGGCCAGTCTTCCTTAGCAAAAAGAGGGGCGTTGGCAGTGGATGTTAGCTTAGTGCTAATCTTCCTCAAAAAGAAGAAATAATAACACCTCTCCTCATCCCATGTCCATTTGTAGTTATCACCCTAGGTCTCTTATTTGCTCAGAACCAAGTTCCTTGAATGTAACGTCTGCATAAGCTTGTACTGGCCCTTGTCACTCCACAAAGGTGCTGTCCCTAAGGCCCAGACACACCCATGTCATCTCATGACACCCTCATTTATTCATCATATTTTACATTGTAATTACCTATTTTCTTTTCTGTCTTCTTCAATCAACTAAGTTCCCTGAGAGCAACGTGGTTTCGTATTTACCTCTGTCCCTAGCATCTAGAACAGTCCCTGGACGTGTTAGATATTTGATGTTTGTTGAGTGAATGAATGATCCTGTTTGTGATCTCTTACTTTTGACTCAGTTAACCATGTCCTCCTTTTTCAAAATCATTCTTCTGTTAGTTGCTGAGATAATATTCTCTCTGGCTTTCATTCTAACCCTCTGTCAGTTCTGTTGTGGCTTCTTATCTTTAAATGATGCAGTTTCCTGGGGGGTCTGTCTTTGGTCTTCTTTTCTCAACACTGTCCACCCTGCCTGGGCAAGCCCATCCATGGCTAGCAGCTTTAATTACCATGTTATCTATACCTCCAGCCCTGATCTCACTCCTGTTCTTCAGGCCTTTTTATCTAGCTGCCTACTGCCCATCTCCATTTGCCTATCTGGTGAGGCCCTCCAATACGTAAGGTGAGAAACGGAACTCCTGACTCCTGTCTCAGCGGATGGTAGAGCTATCCACTTGGTCCCTAAGCAAGAGAGGACTGGGAATTTTCCTAGGTTTCTCTTTTCCTCATCTGTCTCATTTAATCATGTATTAACTCCTTTACGTTAGATCTGAAGACGTGTCTGAAACGTGTCCTCTCCTCTCCGTTTGTGTCGTAGTCTGGGTGTCAAGGGGGAGATGTGAAGTTTGTGGGGGTTGGGTGACGACCTCCGCTGCCTTCCTCCTAGGACCCCTCCTACACACACAAGCACCCTGGGCCAGAGCGTACGCAGAAAGAGCTGCGATCAGTGTCAGCAACGACCTGCGCCCGGTTCCAGGCCTTCCAGCCGTCCTCCCAGGCAGAGAGAAGAAAAAGGAAGATAAGATGAGACCGGTGGTGATGGTGGCCTCCCCAGCCTCCTGCTCCTACCAGGAAAACGTCTGCCTCAAACAGTGTAAAACAAAGTAGAGAAAAAAATCAGGAAAGGAAGCAGAAGATATTGTGATTGGGGCAATTCCAACCACATATTTCAAAATCATGTATTAACTTCCTTCTCTCTATTTCACTGTGCGGGGCATCCCTCAGAAAAGACTGGTCATTTCAGAATCGGAGCATGTCGCCTTCTGTGAGCACGATTTTAAACTGAGTTCATCAAATATGTGTCATCTCCAGGCACCAAATATGGGGCACCTGCATAAGATGGGAACAGCAGAGCGATGGGGACAAAGCTGGGACGGGGACAGCAGAGAGATGGGGACTGAGCTTGTGCAGGGACAATTCCCTGACACCCTGGCCTTAGGGGAGGTCGCTAGCCTTTTAGAGCAGCATTGTCCGTGTAGTTGAGCCTGCTCGTGTTTGTGTTACCTTATTACGTCTCATTTCACTTCTGGAGAGGGGGCTGGGCAGGTGTTGCCACTAAAACACAGGTGGGTGTGGGGCTTCGGATAACTTAGCAAGTTTGGATTTTTATACTGAAGGCAGAAGGAAACAACTCAAGGGTCATAAGCAGAGAGGGAGAGGATCAGATTTAAGTATTAGAAATGATGATATAAATAGCCAACATTTGTTAGCGCTTGTTATATACCAGGCCCTGTGTTAAGTGCCCTGGATGGATATCATTTCTTTTTACGCAGCTCTAGGACGTAAGCACTCTTAATTTTCTTCTTTGTACAGATACTGAAGCAAAGACGTTGAGAATCCTTCGTCCTGCTTCTCAAGATGGTAGGAGTGGAGCTGGGCTGCAATCCCAGGTTTGCTGGACGCAGGTCGGCTTCAACCACCTCTCTGAGCCCAGAATCGCGGCAGAGGGAAGTAGTCAGTGGGTGTTGTCATGGGAGGTTGTTTTTTCTTGATGGGAGTCTCCACCACCCTTTCTTGTCTTGTTTTTCACTGTTGCCTGTGTGTAAGCCCCCATGACAGTCTCGTCCCCAAACTCCAGGCTCTCTCTTGCCTCTGAGCCTTGGCACACGCTGGTCTCCTGAGGAAAGCTCTCCCCGCTCCACCCTGTGCTGCTCCCACCCTGCCGTGCCCTTCAAGACTGCTGAGTCACCACCTGCCCCAGCACCCTCTGCCTGCTCCTTCCCCTCCGTGGCCTATCCTGCGACCAGTGGAGGTCTCCGTCTTTCTCCAGCACCGACCTCCAAACTTCTTTTCTTTGGTTCTCTGAAGTCATCTTAGAAACCAGGCACTGCATTGGGTATCCTCAGCTGGATCTGAAATTTTTCATAATGAGCTTCAATAGTGGAAAAGGATATAATTTCTTATGTATTGTGAACAATGGATATTAAAATAAAATGTTACATTGCTTTCCAAAATGTATCCAATGGAAAATAAGTACCATATCACTTGACATCCATCATCATCCTTTGAAAAGAAATATATGAGCTATCTTTTCTTGAACAAATAGGAATTTTATGTAATTACTTTTTCTCCTTTTCCCTATTCCCGTTTCAGTATCTAT
>NC_060277.1:832050-906128 GCF_021613505.1 Equus quagga
GCACATCTTAGGAAGTACATCCATCCCTGACTGTCCATCCACACATCTTAGGAAGTACATCTATTCCCGACTGTCTGTCCACACTCCAAAGGAAGTGTTGCTACCCTGAGCACACACAATCTATTTTAACGACCATGGCACTGTTTGTGCTTCCCCATAGTAGTTTCTCTCAGTATTGTTTAATTATTATTTACTCACCTTTGTATCCTCTGAGCAAATCAAGCTTGGGCACAAAGCTTGTTCCTCTCTCTGTCTCCAGCACTAAACTGGGGTTTAATAAAGTTTATTGATCCAATGAGCTAATTAGTGTCGTGTCCTCTTCTTCTCTTCATATCGTAGTTCCTCATTCAGACTGTGGGATTTAAACACTCTAGGTGAGGCCCATCCAACAGGGAAATGTAAGAGGAATTTTTAGCAGGTGAATAGAAATAGTGCACCTTCTCACCTGTAGAAGAGGAGGCAAGAAAACACAGCCCGGCCTATGCTTTGGGAGCTGTAAGCTCCAGGTGCACAGGAGAGGATCTCTGCTTCAAAGGACTCTCCATCCTGCACGGGCGCAGGGACATGGAGAAGTGACCCACAAAGTGTTCTGATGCAGATGGGCGGGACGCCCATTCTCTTTGTTTATTCCAGAGCAGTGCATGTCACAAGAAGTGCAAGATCAAAATAAAGTGTCCAGGGGCTGGCCCCATGGCCGAGTGGTTAAGTTCGCGCGCTCCGCTGCAGGCGGCCCAGTGTTTCATTGGTTCGAATCCTGGGCGCGGACACGGCACTGCTCATCAGACCACGCTGAGGCAGCGTCCCACATGCCACAACTAGAAGGACCCACAACGAAGACTACACAACTATGTACTGGGGGGCTTTGGGGAGAAAAAGGAAAAAAATAAAATCTTTAAAAAAAAAAAAAATAAAGTGTCCAATTCCCCAGAGGAGCGGCCGTGCTCCGGTCCCCTATCACAGACATTTGAAGGAGCACCTGTGTTGTCAAAGTCAGCTTCTGAGGAGAAGAAAGAACCTGACTACCTCGCAGTGGTGGCCAAAAGCATCTTTTTAAGAGCTGGTGAGTGTGGCAGACACAGAAGAGGCTTTGGAGTCTAACAGATCTGAGCTTGAATCCAAGATCTGCCACTTCACTAACTGCGGGAACTGGGGCAGCTACTTCACCTCCACTCTGAGTGCTGGTTTCCTCACCTGTGAAATGTCTGCACCTGAGATCACCACCGAAGGTCCACGTTCCCAGAAGGAAGCCCCGCTTGGATCGGGGTCCTCAGGGCTGGAGCGCCGAGGGCTGATCAGCGCTGGAAACAATGGCTGCATTGCATCTCAGATCTCTGGTCCCTTCCAAGGCTTCATCCTTGCAAGCTTCTGGTCGAGTCCAAGAACCTTAAATTGGCCTTTATTTATATCATCTGTGTCAGACGTCGTCTCACATCTAATCCCCTCCCAGCCAGCCAAGAAACAAACCAGGTCAAGGGAAGCCTCAAGTAAGGTAGACTCAGAAAGGAGAGAGTCCCAAAGCTGGTGAAGATCCCTCCCTCCCTCCCATTCGCCTCATCTCCCTCCTACCAAAGGCCCCCGCTGGGGTCTGCTCGTGGAGACATCGTGGCAT
Organism: Equus quagga; assembly: GCF_021613505.1. Taxonomy (NCBI): domain Eukaryota; kingdom Metazoa; phylum Chordata; class Mammalia; order Perissodactyla; family Equidae; genus Equus; species Equus quagga. The sequence goes on from NC_060277.1 coordinate 833,660, forward strand.
GGTGAGACGTGTGCAACGTAACGCTTGCTCTGAGGGAGGGAGCTGCCTGGCAGAGGAGCACAGACATGGAAGCACGATTTGTTCCCATGTCACGAAGTGGACGTGTGGGTGTGGTGGCCACTTGAAGGGAGCAAGACAGCGTGTGATGCTCAGAGAGAAGCACGTGGGTAGTGACGAAGCCCGTGATCCAATTCAGGATGGCTTGGCCCAGTGTCCTTAGCATCCGCGTGGGGCTGGGTGTGTGCTTCCAGGTGTCTGCCCACCTGCCCCACCACAGCCAACGCCCAAGTCCCCTTCAGTCACTGCCCTCGACGAGTCCCACCTGGAGACTGACGCGCTCTGTGAGGGGAAGCGTGCCGAATGGCCCCTTGCCCGTTTGTCTCTTTCTTAGCTGCTGCTCCGAGGCCTGAGGCTCCCAGCTGATGAGGATGATTCCTCTAGGAAAGGCATTACGTGTCTAGAAGGCCCAGGGGGATGCAGCAAGGCAGCATAGTCAGACGCTGATAGGGTAGCAAGGACTAGCTCACCTGTCGCACGGCCTGGCTCTCAGTCAGCCGGGAGTCGGATCCCTGGGGGGTGAGCCTCGGGACAAGTGCCCTTTGTTGGAAATGAGGGGTGAGGAGACACTGAGCACTTTTCAAGAAGATCTGAACCTCAGAAGGAAAAATAGTGGGGGCAAGAGATAAAGGAGGTGAGGAGAAGGAGGAGAGGCCTGGAGGAGGCCCACTCAGGGCAGTGTCTCTGGGGGCCCTGGAGAGCACAAAAAGGCGTTTTCTGGTCATGGAAGTTTGGGAAATGATAGAGTAAATAGAGTAAAATTCTCTATTCCTAAAATTCTTCCTCGATTCTTAATTATACTAACATGCCTGCAAATGTTAATAAAACGTCAGTAACAATACCAATTATAGTATTGCCAGTGACTGCTAACTCCTCTTGAGGATCCGCTTCTTTCAGGTGAGTTTCTGCTTTACAAACAGTAGTTTCCTGCGTCCTCACAGCCCAACGAGGGTGCTATTCTTGTCGACCTTGTGCTGTGATGAAGAGCTGAGGTTAGCAGGGGCTAAGGGCACAGCCCGCAATGCCGTGGCCCTGATTCCAACTGCAATTCTTGCTTTGACTCCAGCATCAAATGCTTAACCACTAGAGTGGGGTCATGTCTGGTGGGGGTGACCAACTTTTTTTGGTAAAGGGCCAGATATAAATATTTTTGGCTTCGTGGCCATATGGCGTCCGTCCCAACTACTCAACTCTACTGTTGCAGCGGGAAAGCAGCTTAGATGGAGTATAAACAGTGAGTATGTCTGTGATCCGATGAAACTGTACTTACAGGAATGGGACAATGGCCTGTTCTAAAGAGACAAAAAAGGCAAAGATAGTATACAGTCCAAATGACCCTTCGAGTAGCAGTAGTTGCCTGCAAGGAGGGGACCTACCTTGGACAATATAGCTGGGCCTTCAGAATCACGATGGCAAAGAATTAGTGTTTTTGCTTCTTCCTGCCTTTCAGTGGTGATGTCTCTCTTCCCTTGACGGTGGAGACCAAGTCTAGTTTGAAACGGGAGAAGAGAAATAGAGGACGTAAAGGATTTCCCCACCATCCTCTTCTCTTCTTATGTGGGTAAGAGTGGGTGAATTCTGCAAAGATGAAGTCATGTGTGCTGGCACTCCGTTAGACGTTCTTCCCAAGCTATTTAACTCACACTTTGGGGAGGAGGCAGGGCATCTTATGGACTCAGAGTTCTCTGGAATACTCTTGAGAAAATGCTTGCCTGGGGTTAGTTCTACCTCTCCTCTCTGACAAGAGGGAAAATTACATCTAGAAAGTTGGAGCTGGGAGAAATGGTTTGGGGCTGAAAAAGCTGACGAGCTGGCCCTGGAAGCTGCCACCTGATTGGATTTCATGGGGATGAAACTTGTCTGGATATGATTTCCTTGGGACGTACACCATCACTCCCTTGAGACTCAGGGAGAAAGAAGGTCTTATTCTGATTCACCACAGGATCTCGGCGTGGGCCTGATTTCAGAGGAACCAAGACTAGCCCATGAGCAGAGGAGGTGTGCATGTTTGCAAATCCTAGAAAAGTACTGGGAAGGCTCCTTCACACACCAGCATGTCTCCCAGCTGGAGGTCAGAAGGTCCCTCATACAGATTTGTTTCTTGTGGTCAAAGCTGTGTTGTGCAAGATTGTTTTCTTCAGGCACAAGTGTCTTTGGAGGTATGAGCGAGGGACGCAGGTTGTAGGATGGCTAAGCACCCAGGCTCAAAACATGCTGGGGTTTCCTCTGGGCTCTGGGGCTTCCTAACTGTAACCTGGGAGCGTTCGACCTCGAAGCCTAGATGTCTCCATCTATAAAAGGAGGGCAATAATAAGGCCTGCGTCCTAAAAATGTGTTGAAGATTGAAATAGTGGTGAAATGAGGCCTTCTGCTCAGCGGCCAGCGTACAGCTCTGTACAGCCTACGAACCTTAGCTAGTGGGATAGACTGTTGGTGAAGCTATGTCAGCCATCGTCACTAGAGCACATTCCACTTATCAGGTTGACTCCACAGCAATAGATCCTCAAGAGCCCTGGACAGGTAAGAGAATGTGGCCCTCTTTGCTCCACAAGGAGGGTTGGGGATGATGTGTGTGGGGGTCAGGCGGGTGAGGCTGCTCGGGGACGAGGCACACCTGGACTTCAGTCCTGGCTCTTCTGGGATATTAACTTGGGAATTTACTTACTTCTCTCGGCCTCAGGTTCCATAAAAAAGTCGAAAGTAGTACTGACCAGCTTCCTAAGGAGACGTCTGGAATAAGGTAAGGAGAGAACAAATGAGCAGCTGCCTTATGTGGGAGCTCTTCTAGTTAATGATGGGTGACAGGAAGGCTCTGGTGCCAGGTGGGAGTGGAGCGCCCTGATGGAGAAGGCACACGCTGTGGCAGGTGGGCCCTAAAAAGGAGACAGAAGAAAGTCAGTGACAACACTCACATCACAGTTTATTCTAAGCCATTGTTGAAATATTTTGGTAGCAGTGAAGCTTGATTTTACTTCCCTCTTTGTTGTATCCTGGACATATGAGGGTGATGGCCCGTAATGCTTTGGGTTCAGCCTGGTGCAACCTGAACACGAACCTGGGGATGGACACGCCAGGATCAGAGCTCGTGGAAGGCCGGCAGGCACAGGCCTTCGTGGACTCGGTGGGGACGTGGTGGAGGTGACGGGGGCGCAGTGTGAAGGTGTGGGTGTGTGCGGAGGGGGCTGCTTTCAGAGGAAACGTAAACACCCCCGGGACCCATGCCACAGAGAGAAACAGCTGAGGCTGTCATGTTGTAAAATGTGGGGGCAGAACTGTCCTGCTGGGCTCAGGGCCATGCTGTTTGTCTTACGTGCAACGGAACACAGTCGTTTGAAAGAACCCAGCGCTTTCCCAAGTCGGTCACACATTGACACGGCTCAAGATGGAATATGCTACGGAAGGGCACGCGAAGCCGCACTCCACGTCTGTCTGCATCTGTTCTGTCCGCACTCACTCCTGCTCCGTGTATTAGTGTCTTGCTCATTTATCTTTTCAATGTTTCTTCACGCAAATGCAAATAGACAAGAACAGAGGGTATTCTCAGCCACGCTCCTCCTTTTATTACAGAAAACGTAGCGTAAGATCTGCACTGTTTTGTAGGGTGTTTTCTCTGCTTAACAGGACAGCCTGAACTTTATCTGTTGGCACAGAAAACAGCCTCGTTACTTTTTGCAACTGCATAGTATGAGCTACTTAAACGTGCCGTGTTTATGAGGGACCCGTCCGAGCTCCGCCCTAGTAAGTAGGCTTGTGCACAATCATTTCTTGTGTGTGCAGATGCTGCCACAGTGGAGATGCCCAGATGTGGGATTGTGGGTCGAAGGGTCACTGACCCCGTAATCCTGGCAGGTATTGCCAGGTCCCCTCCACAGGGGCTGGACTAAATTCTCCTTTATGGTGAAGTAATGTAGTTTTAGTTTGTATTTCTCAGATTGATTTGTGCTCTATTTGGCCACGAGTATTTCTTTTTCTGTGAAATGTCTGTTCCTGTGCTTTGCCCATTTTTCTGTTGAATTATTCCTAATCTACTTAATTCTTGGGAGCTCTTTAGGAGTTCACAAACTATTCAAGAGAACAGTATTTGTCATTGATATGATTTGCAATTTTTCCCCAGTTTATTATTTTATCATCTACTTTGTTTATGGTATATTTGCCATGCCAATGAATTTTTTAAATTATGTAATTTAATTTACCTTCTTTAGTTTTACGACTTCTGAATTTTCAGTTGGGCTTTCCCTGCTCCAAGGTAAGCAAGGAATTCATCCATATTTTTTCTACAATTTTATTTATTTATGTATTTACTTATTTATTTTTACTTCTAAATATTTGATATAATTAAAAGCTTATCCTGATGTATGATGTGAGGTATAGATCGAATTTCATCTTTTCTTTAAGTGGACAGTCAGCTGTCCCATTAGTCTAAATATCCATCTTTATTCTATTGATATAGATGTCATCTTTAGCATATGCCAAATTTCTGAATGTATCTGTGTCTATTTTTGAACTTTTTATCCTATTCCACTGGTCTTTCTATTCATGAACCACACCAAGCGTTTAATTACCACGACTCTGTGGTATGTTTGAATCTCTGGTAAACTGAATCTGCCCGTATTCCTTACTGTTTTTCTAGCTATTTAAATTTTATTTTTCCACATGAGCTTTATGGCATTATTTTTATTGGGATAATGCCATATTTAGAAGTTAGTTTTGGGAGAACTGATCCCTTTTTGTTATCGAGTCGTCCTATCCATGATATCCAAGATATGTCCTGATATTCATCAAAGTTGTAGGGGAGGAGAAACTTGTCGTCTCTACCATGATGGGTTCTGCAGGGGGCCCTGAGAATCAGACTGACAGAAGACAGAGTAACAAGAGAAAATGTAACATGGAGGAACTCAGAGAGGAGTAACTGAAAGGGGTGATTGGAACAGCAGCTTACAGGGTGTCTTAGCAAAAGACGACGATTCCTTCGGAAGTGACAAGACAGAGGGAAGGAGCTTTAGGCTTCTAGGGGTGGCAAACCGGGAGAAGGTAAACGGCAGGTGAAACTAACGGAGGACAAGGGCTGGTTAGTGGGTTTGTGATGTGGATTCTCTGGGCTGATAAGAGTCCACATTGTTTCTGGTGATTAAGAATTGTCCTGCCCTTCCTGGCAGAGGAGGGGAGGCAGAGAGCGTTCTTGCGTCTGCTTCTTCTCAATTGTCTTCAGCCCAGAATAATCCTTATGTCAGAGTGGCGTGTTTTGGGGTGGCATCCTCTGAACCCCTTCAAAGTCTATTGTTAGGTTCTTCAGAAGGGCCTTAAAGTTTTCCTCCTATAAAGTTGCACATTTTTTGTTGTTTTCCTAGGTATTTCATCTTTTTAGATGCTACTGTAAATATGGTCTTCTATTCCATTTTATCTTTAGACTAGTTGTCTTTAAAAATAAGACATCAGGAAGCACCACAAGACAAACTATATTTGCAGCTGAGTAATTTATGAGGTCAGTGAAGGGAAGGCAAAATGAAGCAGCTCAGAACCAGTTCAATCAACAAATAGATACAGACGCTTGTCGTACCATGAAGTTATTGTAGCACCTGCGGGTTATGTAGCTTCTAAAGTCTCAACCACACAAAGAACCAATTGTTATTGGAAATGGTAGAACAGCAAAGCACAACTGGAGACACAATCGTAAAAGGGCTCTGGTCTACTTCATACCTCCTCACTGCCTTCTGACGGGCGGCCCTAGTGTCTGAAGGGCCCTTGCTTTGGCTGAGGGTCCACATGAGCACATGAGTTAAGAGAATGTTGGATTGCGTGGAAATAAATTGTTCTGGTAAGAAATAGAACACAGACTACTTGCCTGGGGAAAGATCCTGGAACGTGAAAGCTAGAACCAATGGTCTGGAGATTGGAGGGGGAGAACTAAGTAGAAAAGCCCTTAGCTGGACGAGAATTTTGGGTGTGGAAGAAACATGCTTTATTGGGATAATTGAATTTGTGTGTTGAGAGCTGGGGGCCATGTAAACCTTCTCTGACTCCCCTGCAAAATGGTTGTTACCTGTTGAGAAATCTATCCTTGGGTATCTGAACTTGTTCTCCCTCCCAAGAAAAAAAGAAATACACAAACATTTTTATTTTCCAAGAATTAGCCTTCCTGCAAAAAGTTTCCTTCTCCCTGTTGCCTCTCTCATCACGATGGAACAGTGTCTTGGTCAATCCTGTTCAAGTGGTGTTTTTGTGAACAGGTCTATGGAACAAGTTTTCCTCCTTTACAGTGGTCCACTCTAACAAGCCTCATTTTTGTTGCATTTTGGATCAAAAAGAGAAGAGTCTTGTTGGGTTCATTTGCATTGGCTGTGGCTCCACCCAAGTGCCCTTCTGGATGACCTCCATCCACGATGGCTTCTTCTTATCAGGGAAATTCTTGGCTCAAATCCCACCATGTTTTCTCTTCTTCCTGGGAAATACCTGTATTAAAATTACCTTATTTATTTGTCTGATTTTTTTTGTTTTCTTCTATTTTTTGGTGAGGAAGATTGTCCCTGAGCTAACATATGTGCCAATATTCCTCTATTTTTTATATGTGGCTGCCACCACAGCACAGCTTGATGAGCTGTGTGTGGGTCCACACCCAGGATCTGAACTGGCAAACCCCAGGCAGCAGAAGTAGTGCGCGTGAACTTAACCACTACACCATCGGGCCAGCCCCTGTTCATTTTCTTTATTGAAGCCTCTCTCACTCAAAAGCTCCACTTGAGTGTGGACCTTGTTGACTCTGTTAACTGTTGTATTCCCCATGTTCAAAACAGCAGCATGTGGTAGACCCTTAGTAAACAGGATCACAGTGGTAGGACGTGTCTTGAAGCAAGCCAGAGGCTGGGGAGAAACGAGCAAGGAGTCATGAGCCGGGGAACGCAGGCGTGTCGAGGAGCTGAAAAAGTCAGGAACACAAATTCTCCTCTCAAAGCCTCCGAAAGAACCAGCCCTGGCAACACCTTGACTTCAGACCAGAGACTTTAGGTGGTGGTTGAGACTGATTTTGGACTTCTGATCTCCAGAACCGTAGATAGTAACTTCTTGCTGTTTTAAGCTGCTAAATTTGAGGTAATTTGTTATAGCAGCAATGAGAAACTAACACAAGCATACAACATGGATAGATTTTGAAATCACAGAATCGGGTGAAATAAATAAAAAAAGATATTCTATTTCTCTAGAATACACACTGATCCAAGAACTGGAAGAAGCCTACTGTGGGGACAGGAATGGGAGTGGGGGATCCAGTAAAGTGAAAAAATAAGGTAATTAAAATAGAGACTCTGTACAGAATAGTTGTAATAACGGGTCATAAAGCAGAAAGGGTATGATTAACCCAGTCTTTGCACCTGAGAGCTCCTTAACTCTCCTCCTATCAAATTAAAAAAAAAAATATGGAAGCAGTGGACTAGAATTGGCTTGGCAAATACAGAGCTGTTCTGTGAAGAGTATTAAACAGGAAAATCCCTGGCCTCTGTGGCCGTGAAGAGGAGGAAACACAATAACATTATTTGGTGTGAGAAATGGATTTGGACCACAAATATAAAGGGTACTTAGCAACTCATGCTAATTACAACATTAAGCACATAAATTGAATATTTAGATGAAATCAATACTTTTTTTTGCAGGAATTATAAACTACCAAAATTGACTCAAGGAATGGCTTAAAAAACACCCCAATTAGGTGGAAAACCACAGAGAAATTTAAAATATTCCCTAAAATCCTATCCTCCTACAGCCATCAACATCTCCCAATGAAAACAGACGCTTTCCATGCTGGTTCATCTGCTCCAGAACAAAGGAAATGGCGGAAAGCTTCTGTCCTCCCCTTGATCGGAAGCCTGATAGGATCAGTGTGTGACACTGAGGAATCCTGGTTAGGAATTTCCCAGTCATGCACACTCCGCTTGTGAAGCAATGCTCCTGAGCAGCCCACCTGCGTCCCCCTGCCTCACAGCCTCACCCGTCAAACAGGTGCTCAACGCACGCTGGTGTCGGCTCTGTGCTGGCTTCCCAGCCTTTCTCAGCTCTTCACTACTGGGTTTGCCGTCCCCTCATCTCCCCACCTCTTCAATCCGAGACAGACTCCGTCTCTGTGGCCTTCGTAGGTTCTGCAGCAAGAGGAGGAGGCAGGGCCGAGCACCCAGCACCAGCACTGCTGCGACGCTCAACCCCGACCCCCAGGCTGTTTGTTGCGTTCCCCCTTGGCTCCACTCCCACGTCGGGGATCCGCTCTTGTTCCTGCCAACCTGTCTGGTTCTGGCCCAGGGTCTCCCAGCGCGGTGACTGTGGACGCCTGGAAGGCTGCGGGCAGCAGCTGCAGGGTTCGAGGATGCTTTCCCATTCCACACACTGTCTGAGGAGCAGCATCTCACTCACACATGTGCCGCTGCTTTTCCAGATGAACTCGTCTCTGTCTTGGTTCAACACAGAGACGGAAACCACACAGTAATGGAAAGCAGGGGAAGTTTGACATGAAGAATTATTAAACTACGACAGAAGAGGAACCACAAAGGTGTGAAGAGACTTTAAAGGGTTTCCCAGGCTGAGGAAGATCCTCACGGAGGACGACTTGGGAGGAGGGGCTCCCTCTCTCCCGCTGTTTGCCGGGACCAGTGTCCACCGTCACTGGACGAGCAGGCGCTCGGCACACAGGCGGTGGGTGGGCGTGTGAGGGAGTCCTGGAGGTGCCGGTGTGAGCCTAATGCTGTGTCCCCCAGATTCGTCCGTGGCAGCGGGAATGTGACGGCGTTTGCAGGGTTTGGGCAGGTAATTAGGTCCTGAGGCGGGGCCCCCACTGTGGGGTTAGTGTCCTGGCGAGAAGAGGAAGAGAGCCAGCCCTTCCTCCCCCGCTCTCCTCCCTGCAGGAGGACCACCGTCTGTAAACTGGGAAGAAGTTCGTCACCGAGGCTGGCCGGCGGGCACCCGCGGAAGTCCAGCCCCCAGAGCCGTGAGAAACAAACCTCTGTTGTTTGAGCCTCCATCCGAGTCTTCTAACAGCCCAGACTGACACAGTCAGCTCAAGACCTGGAGAGCTCGCTGGACGCGTGGGGAGGGCCGTGGGGACAATCCTCCCGGCACAGGCAAGCTGGGGCTGGTGCGGGCACATGGAGGGAGCCAGGCCACCTGTGTGTGTGCGAGGCCTGGGGCATGGAGCCCTGCTTGGAGGGCTGTGCGAGGGGGTCACGGCCCGGGCTGGGCTGGAAAGTGGCTGTGCCTCTGCGCGTGTGGCGTGTGGCAGGGGCAGGGCCCTGCTGGACGGCCCCACGCATGGCCCCGCTGACCTGTCATGCAGCAGGAACAAGAAGCAGTGGAACGGAGCCCAGCAGAGCCGACGAGGAGCTTCCTCCTCCTGCGACGTTGTTCACTGCCTGCCCTCAGCAAGGAGGCTTACGCTCCGCTCTGCTCACTGTGGACGACAAACGCCTCATGGCCCGTCCCCATGTGCAGTGCAGCTACGGGGGGACCTCAGAACTGAGAGGCAACACACTGAAAACTGGCCTAGGCCTGCTGGAATTATCGAGCGTAACCGCGTTTCCAAGCTCCAGTGACTCTTAGTTGATTTTTATCATTATGTATTCCTCAATTAACAGATGCAAAGAGGACAGTTAGCCTGGGGGGGTCCCCAAGACTTTTTGATGCTAAACATGGGCCCTTCTCCCTGACAGACAGGAATGTGCTGCTCCAGCAGCCTGCCAGTCATGGTGCCAGGTGGTCCCACCTGGGCGCCCGGCTCTTTAGAGCCACGCCCTCGTCCAGCCGGCAGGTTTCTGTAAGTCTTGCGCTGCTCTCTCTAGTGCGACTCGTTTGCATAAACTGTGGTGGAGCCTCCTGAGTCCCTTGGGCATCACTTCTTGACCGTCTGAGTCCCAGGACGCAATCAGCTCTGCAGACGCTTGGCCTTTCCTCAAACTACCTGTCCGTTTGGCTTGAAGGGTGGTTTGGCCTTTGCCAGCTCATGAGAGAGGATAGTTGACTGAATGAGTGAGTGAGTGAATGTCCAACCACCTCGTGCGGAGTTCTGGGGTTACGATGAAGAACACACAGCAAGCGAGGGTGGAAGAGCACCGAACAGTATAAATCATTGTTATCGCTGGTGCTGGAAATGACACAACTTTTAAATATGATTTCCTTTGCACTCCAGTAGATTTCATTTGCAAATAGGTAGGGTGTGTGTATATATGTATAGTTTCTACTTTTATAACCAAGCTCACTGGTAATGAAACAATTCAAGATTTCTCCAGAGCCTGCGTTATAGAGGAGATTCTGTCATCAGCCTCTGCTCACTCGCGAATCTGTGTCTAAACCCGGCGGCCACAGTACGGCACAGCCCAGATGCTGCAGCACCTGGTCTGGAAGGTCAACATCTCATGCTGCATCTAAGAACTCTGACCTGAATGGCGTTTCCAGGAAGTAGGGAAGAGTAGGGCAGAGGAGAGCAGGAGGGAGAATTAAGAGCAAAAGTTAGTTTCATTTATAATGAAACAAGCAGTTCAGCTGACAAGGTGCTAGATGAGCCAGCTGGCTCTGCAGGTTGAAGTTTTACCTTAAACTCAACTTTTCGGTAAAAGAAAAGAGAAGAAGACTCCAGCGTACAAATTGTGAAACTTGTAATGATAATGTGATACCTGATTTGGTTAAGTTGCATGACAATGTAGGTGAGGACCACTTCTGGCTGACAGAAATGAGGAGCTCTGCTTCAGCACACAGAGCTTTCTCATGAGACACTTGTTTTTGGTTTTAATAAGGCTCTATCTCTTTAAGCAGACTGCCGGTAAATTCTTTTGCTAGTTTAATGCTAGAAAACAAATGGGAACGTTGAGGTTCTTCCCCTCAAGGTGCCTCTTTCTAATATCAAGATTGCTACAACCATTGGGGGATGGGGGTATGGAGGCGAGAGAAGGCATCGAATAAAATGTTTTTGGGGGGGAAAGTCACAGGAAGAAACTCATGCTAAGAAAGAATACTTTTATAGGTTGATGATGTATGCGGCTAAGCAGCCTAGCGAGCTGATTTAGTGATCCAGGTACACGGGTCCTGGAGGTCATCCAGGTAAGCCCTCCGCAGCATTCACGAGGACACTGAGCCCTGCAGGTCTCCAGGGAGACTTGCCTGAAACCTCACAGTTGTTTCTGAACTACGCCTAGTGATTGATCTGAGGATTTGTGTCTACCGTTCCTTTCACCAAACTTCATTCAACTTTAGAGGTAACATGGTACTCATATTTTTAATATTTTTTTGTGTGCCCTATGGGTTACAGACCCCAAAGGATTATTTCCCATTTGGGATCTCGGTTGTGAATGTTGCTTTCTCTAACCAAAACTTCCTTACTAGTCTTCTCTCTTGCTCTCCAAATCTACTCAACTTGGTTTCTAACCAACCAGAGCACAGCCCTGGACTCCGTGGTCATTGGCTCCCTCCTGAGCCCAACCCAGCCGTGGACGGTCCCCACCAGCTTCCTCTACGTCTCGTCAGTCTAGGAGGCACAGCTGGGAGAGGACCAGTCAGTGGGAAGTCCTGGCTCAATGAATTCTCTGGCAGCGCCCCTCCACGGTGCCTATCACAGCTCCACTGGGGAGCCTCTTCAGTGTCCTCTCTCCTCTCAGGGGCTATTCGAGGTCTGTCTTTAAACTCCCTCATTCCTTCTCCACAGATGATCAAGCCATTTATTTAAAAATATTTTTACCAAGATGATCCAAGCCCGCAAATGTGAGTGTCTTCAATTGAACTTGTCTTCCATTCAGATGACCTATCTTTACATCTTTTTCTTTGTTCTTATTTTTACACTTAAAGAAGCGATAGTCTCTGGGTCCTAGAGCGGCGATTCTCTAACTGGGCTGTGTTAGAATCAGGGAGTATTACCTATGTTGATGCCCAGGAACCCCCAGACCCACTAAATCCGGAGTTCTGGAGGGGAAGTCGGGGCATCGACTATGTTTCAAGCCCAGGTGATTCCCTTATGCATCCGCGTTTAAGAACTGCTTCCTAGTCCGCCTCAGTCTCGGCTCAACGTGGAAGGGGCTTGCGGGGCTGTGACCCGCCGCTTCCGCGTCTCATCCTCCCGCACCCCTTCTGCTTGTGCCTTCCGCCTTCCAACATCTGTGGGTCTCCCAAGTGGAGCCAATCCTGCCATTCCCTGTGGGTTCACTAGCAACCACCCCCTGGTCAACGTCCGTTTGCTCCCGAGTGTGTGGACGGGACCCTCTGTACCTTCAGCTTACGCATAGTGTGCATTTCCCTAATAATCTGGCTCCTAAATTCTCTGCTCTGTTAAAACATTTCTCTAAGCTTTAAGACCCTAATTTTATTCCCCAATTTAAGAGGCTTTTGATAGTGTTGACCCCCTCCTCCTGGAAGCGCTGGACTGCAGGACACAACGTCATCCGTGTCCTCCTTACTCGTCAGCCACTTCTCCTTACCCCAATCTGAGCCGAGTCAGGCTCTCTCCTCAACCGCCTGGGTTTCTCTTCCCCCTCCCACCCTCTTTTCAAGGGCTTGGGATCACACCCACATTTTTGTGGCAGCTTTCCCTCTAGCTCTTCTTCTTTTTTTTTTTTTTGAGGAAGATTAGCCCTGAGCTAACTACTGCCAGTCCTCCTCTTTTTTGCTGAGGAAGACTGGCCCTGAGCTAACATCCGTGCCCATCTTCCTCTACTTTATATGTGGGACACCTACCACAGCATGGTGTGCCAAGCGGTGCCATGTCCACACCCGGGATCCGAACCAGTGAACCCCGGGCCGCCAAAGCAGAATGTGCGCACTTAACCGCTGCACCACTGGGCCGGCTCTTCTTTCTCCTCCTCACCTCTGGTGGAAGATGCTTCTTTGCAGAGATGAGGAGACTGAGCCTATTGGTTCAGAACAACGATGCTAAAACCCTGCTTCCCGGGCTGGAGCTCAGCCCTCCTAAGTGGCTTGGTGACATCAGACAGGCTCCTGGCCACTCGTGGTCTCCATTTCCACTGTAAAATAAAGAAAATGGTAGCACCTACCTCATGGGGTTGTTATCAGGAGCTAATCAGTTAATATGTGTGAAGTGCTTAGACTAGTGCCTGGCACGTGATAAGTCCTGTATAAATTTTAGCTCTTTTTAGAGGCATCGATATAAGAAGAGAAAGCGTTTTTGTTGTTCTATTCTGAAAAATTCGCATCACCCCAGCACGATCCTATGTCAGACAGTGAAGACCTACTTTAGGGTCCTGAGGGTGACTGAGGACCCCACAGTGAGCCTCCCAAATGGACACTGGTCCTGCGAAGAAGGACCTAACGATAGAAAATCTGAGTGGATTAGAGGGCGGGAGAGGCCTCTGAGGGTAAGCACCGTCTTTGGCCTCGAGGACCCTGTGTGCGTGTTTCTGCTGACCGACTACATCTGTACAGCTTTCCAGACAGGTGTTGTGATCACAATGGCAAGGTTATATTTTTTGATGCTCAAATCTCAAGCTCTTGACCTGTCATCTGAGTGAAAGTTCTGAACCTGCAGCAGTCCGTCAAGCATCGCACCCTGGACGTCCAGCTCTCCCCTCAGCATAACGCGTCTTCCCTCCAGAGCCCCCTCTGCCTACAACGTATCTGTGCCATGGGAAATGCCTCCCTCCATCACTCAGCCTGCAGAGCTGTCGTTATTTCCGACTCTTCTCTCTTAAAATTCAAGCTCTACTGCGTCCTAGCTGAGTGATTTTAAGTAGGCGATTTACATTTCTGACCCTCATTTCCTTCTCTGTAACTTGTAGTTAATTTTAACTACCTTGTAGGGTTACTGAAAGGAACGTGGTTCTACTGCTATGACTGGTGGTGGTGACATGGAAGAGCAGCCTTCTTGGTAAGAAAAATGGTGGCCAACGTTTATTGATTTCTCAGTGTTTTCTCCTTTAATCCTCATAACAACTCTGTGAAGCAGGGTGTATTTTTATCTTTAGGTCACAGAACAAGAAAGGGAGACCCACAGGGGCTCCTCCATTCCTTCGGCAAATGTTCACCAAACGCCTCTTCTGTTCCAGGTGCTTTTCCAAGAGCTCGAGAGTCGCCAGAGAGAAGACAGGCTCCTTAACCTAAGGGAACTCACATCCGAGCGGGATAACCGAGTCAACAACACGATACTGATGGACTGGGAAGTCTTGTGAATAGTAGACTCTTGTAGGGGGAGTAAGGGGTGGGGGCCTTTGGATAGAATAGTGAAAGAAGGCAGCTCCAACGAGGTGAGGTTTGAGCTGAGATGTGAGGATGGGAAGGCCTTCACCCATGGAAGGGCTGAGGGGAGAGTGCAGGGGCCCCAGAACAGGCGGGAGCCAGCATGTGTCAGAGACAAAGACTGGTGGGGCTGGAGCAAAGGAGGCCTGGGGGCAGAGGGAAGTGAGGTGGGAGGGGTGCAGGAGGGACCCCCTGTGCACCACGGCGATGAGCTGGGGCTTATTCTGATGCAACAGGAAGGCGGAAGAGACTTACACAGAGAGCGAAAAGACCAATCTAAGTTAAAATTTAAACCATCACTCTGGCTTCAAGGTGGCGAAGGCTTAGAGGGTGGAAGATGGAAACCTGGGAGACCAGATGGGCACCTACAGGCCAGTCAGTGAGGAGGCGATGGGACTGGGGGAGCAAGTGGAGGTGCAGACAAGTGAATAGATGAGGGGCCTTTTCTGACCCGGAGTCTTCACCACCTGCTGGTGGATGTGGCAGAAGGTGAGGAAAAGGAGGACCCAAGAGAAGTTTCTAGCCTACGCAGCCGGGCGAATGGCAGGGCCAGTGACTGAGCTGGCAGGACTGGGGAGAAGCTGATTTAGAGAAAGAGAAATGAGACCTGAAATCAAAAGCCACACTGTGACCATGTTTAAACAAAACAGAGCAGGCATGTGAATGAAGAGGTCGGTTGGCCAGCTGGACACACAAATCTGGCTGAGGAGTCAGGCTGGAGATAAAAATATGGGGTTGTCTGCACAGACGTGGTGTTAGAGCCGATGGCCTGGAGGAGAAAACACACACACACACAGAAGGCACGTCGGGTTTGCACATGAGGATCCCTGATATTTACAACTTACGAGTCAGGCAGGGGAGCAGGATCCAGATATGGGAGAAGAGAATATGGCCCCGGTCACCTGGTCAGTAGGAGCTGGGCCTGGATCACTGATGCCACAGCTGGGAAAAGACCTGCAAGTCCGGTACAGAGACAGCTCCGCCCCTGCAAGAACTTCTTCCAGCTCAGAACTGCTCGTCCCACAGTCAAGGCTGCCTTTAAGGGACTCATCCTACTTCTCCAGCCTGCTTCTGGCACCACAGGTGTTCCCAAATATTTGTTGACTAAGAAGCACTCTACAGCTTACAGAGTTCTAGATAGTGTAGGGCACTGTTTTAGGCAGCAGAAACCACCACCACAATAGCATTCATTCTTTCACCAAACACTGGGTGCTTGCTGTGTGTTGGGCCCTGTTGAAGTCCCTGCGGAGGCTCCAGAGAACAAAATAGAGGAGGTCCCTGCTCCTGTGGGGCTGACGCTGGCAAGAGGAGTCCCTGTTCCAGTCTTCTCGTGGGTCTGCCCACGGTCACAGCCATGTCCACCTCCACAAATGTTCCCCCTTCCCCTGACACCCTCTGCTGCCTCCATTTACTCAAGGTTCCATCCCCATAGAATCCGGGTCTACAAATAGCATCTATGTTCCCACGTGGTGCCCATATATCTAAAGATGAACATCTCCTTCTCGCCTCCACTCCCACCTACAGAGATGCTGCTCCAATCAGACGTCAACGCAGAAGCCTCTGCAGAGATAACCAGTCTCCATGTGTGAGCGCAGACAAAGAGAAGCACCAGGAAACAGACCCTCTGAAGAGGAGGAGGAGCCTGAGCATGGGCAACAAAACAAAGGAGGGAATGTAGGGAGCAAAGGGGTGTTGTAGAGAAGATGCCTGGAGAAGAGGAGATGGATGGGCAGGTGAGCAAGTGGCCAGCAAGGACTAAGCACCAGATGGGATGCTAAGCCCAGAGGCCCTGAGGCACTTTTGGGGTGTTCTGGGCCCCTACGCCAGCTCATCACCTATTGCCAAGGTGGAGAGGCAGCAACAGCCACGTTGGGGCTTCCATCCGGAGCCCGGGCTCCAAGGAAGGTCACCTCCTCCTCTCTAGCAGGTGCAGCCTAATTAGAGACTTTCCCTGGGTGTTAACCTATTTAACACCAAATCCTTCTCAACCCCACAGATTAGCCTAATGCTCCCCACCAGGCCACAAGCCCGCCTACAAACAAACGAACGACCTCCATCAGCACGACCCGCAGGGCCAGCCGGTGGATCAGGGTTCACACCTGCGTCGAGGAGCACTGGGCCACTGCTTAATCTCCGGGTGCCCCAGCTCACGGAGCCGCAGCATGGGGCGCTCAAAACGCTCCAGTGACTGAGGCCCACCCCCCCGAAAGTCAGTCACTAGAGAAGGTGTTAGGAGGAGAAGGGGAATTAAATGAATACAATAGCGTTACTTGGTACCGAACTCTGTGATGGCGGAAATGCCTGCACAGCGTCTGACCTGCCGTAGGTGCTCAGTGAACAACGAATGAATCGTGTGGCGTCATCTGGTGCCTGACTGTTCTAGTTATTGGAACAGTGGTTTTCTCCCCCTCACCTGACAGTGTTTGTCTCTCCTGTTCCTTCAATTATTATTTGCAAATGTACACCCTTTGGACACTCACTTCCCGTCAAATATCACGGAAAAATTCTGTGCAACTTGAGTGCAGGGTCAAATGGATGCCCCAGGGAGATGTCGGGAGAGGCACGAGATAAAAACAGCCGGGCGACGTTCTGCCTGTTTCCTGAGCTGACACTGTGCTCAAGGCAGCCTTTCTTGAGGTGCATTTCCCAGCTCTCTGTGTGAGCGTCATCTGGGTTGTTTGTCAAAAATTTCGATTCCCAGGCCACTCCCGAAAGAGTCTGACTCGGGGCTTCTGGGCTGGGGCAGCCCAAGTGGTCCTCTGCACCGGCAAGCTGAGACCCTCTCTCGGGGAGGAAGGAGGGCTGCCATCCTCATCCCCAGTCCTGAGGCCAGAGAGGCTCAAAACTCTGAACATGGCAAGTTTTCTCAACTCACGTTGGAGGCAAAGCCTGACCCACGAAGTGTCATGAAGCCATGGATGATCCTCATTTTCACACCCAGTGTGAACATTCACGCACTCGGCTGCAGAATTAGTAATGTGCATGATTGGAAGGTGCTACTCCAACCCCACTGGGGAGGTTATGGGGTTTGTGGTAGGGGCACTGAATTGCCTTCCCGAAGGCCAAACGCCTTTTTTTGTGAGGAAGATTGGCCCTGAGCTGACGCCTGTGCCCGTCTTCCTCCACTTTATATGCGGGACGCCTCTACCGCACGGCTTGATGAGCGGTGTGTCGGTCTCTGCCTGGGATCCAGGCCGCACGAGCAGAGCGCACGAACCTAGATGCCACATCACCGGGCTGGCCTCCAGGTGGCTTTTGAGTTCAGAAACACACACGGCCTCAGGCTTTCGTGTAGAGGCCCCTGCACTGTGTTCTCAGGGCCCGTCCGTGGCTGGTCTCTGAAGCAGTCATATTTGGGTTTGACAACAACAAAGAGGCAGATGAACAGATGACCAGACTGGGAGCCAGGAGCCTTCGTCTTTCTGGGCCCCAGTTCTCTCTCCCGGAGATGAGGGAGGAGGCATTGAGGCGTTCCAGCTCTAGAACTGTGAGGGTCACACCTTCCCTGACTGTCAGGACATGTCGAGGCGTCACTGCCACAAACGTTGGATTTGGAGTCTTACTATTTTCATCAGGACAATTTAAAAAGGCAAAACCCTCTTCTGTCTTCTGGGTTTCCAGGCAGATTCTTGACTGACGTTCTCCCAGTGGTGGAAGGGCATTTACCCAAACTCTGCAGATACTGTGACAGAATGCTGCGCTCAGCGAGACTGCTAGGAAGCTTCTAGAACACAGAGGTGGTCACAAGTTCCAGAGAGCCTCGGGACATGTGGCAGGAAGCGTTGCTTACGCAGGTGGTAGAGGAGGAGTGCAGAGCCATGGACTGGGCTCTGAAAATGGCCCCACAGCCAGGAGGCCCCGAGCTGCATCTTTCCTCCCAGCAGTGTCCTACCGACCCCCGAGCCCAAATGCTGGGCTCTCTCTCTAGCCCTCGATGCTCTTCCGAAGACACGTCAAATCCTGAAGCAAGAGTCTGAAAAATTAAAAAAGTCGTAAAACACAAAATAAAACAAAACAACAAGCTCCAAGTTTGTTCCATCAGAAGCAACGTGTCGGGGTTGAATTGCGTCCCTCGAAACATCTATGTTGAAGGCCTAACTCCCAGGGCTTCAGAGTGTGACGTTTGGAGACAGGTCTTCATAGAGGTAATCCAGGTGAAGTGAGGTCGTTAGGGTGGGCCCTGATCTGGGGCGACCGATGTCCTTACCATAAAGGGGAATTTGCACACACGCAGGGAGAACACCCCCTGAATGAGAAGGCGCCATCCGTGAGCCAAGGAGAGAGGCTGGAACAGACAGATGCTTCTCGCAGCCTCAGAGGGGACTGACCCCCAACACCTCCATCTCAGAAGCACGAGACAACAATGTTCTCTTGTTCAAGCCACCCAGTTTGTGGCATTTTGTTATGGTCCCAGCAGGAGAACACACAACGTTTGTCAATGGCAGAGGCAGTGTCCGGGCGCCTGCCGTGAGCATTGAGTGCCTGTTTCACTCCCGGCTCCATTTTTTGTTTTCCATTTGTTTCATTTTTCTAATTTTGTCTTTCATGTTTTTAATCTTACTCTACCAGATGTATCTTTATAAGCTGCCTGAAATTCCTTTTAGTTCTAGAAATGACATAAATTGGTAAGTAGTTATTATCTTGCTGGAGCACACTGAACTCGTACACGGGTTGGCATGAAACAGTTAAATGGAAGAGTCCAGCTCTCGTGTAACCACTTGGGAAGGACGGGGTGGGGGAGTGGCAAGGCTTGCTTTCCCAGAGCAAATGTCTTCTGCGCTCTGGGAGAGGAGTCTTCAGGCCCCACGCTACTTTAAAGCGGTGCTCGGGTCACCAAAGAGGCAGGGTTGTCTTCAACTCCTCGTGACACAGAGCGGAGAGTGAGAGGGAGGTCATTTCTCGATGAAGGGCGACGGCAGGAATGTCACGAAGCGTGTAGAGAAGTCAAGCAGAAAAACAACTGTCCTGGGCATCTGCCGTGGAGCAGACACTGAGGCAGACACTCATCTCAGCATGCGGCAGATCGTTCAAGCCTTACAATAACTTTGAGGGAGGTGTTTCCAGCTCCCTACTTAAAACTGAAAAATTCATAGTTCAGAACGGTAAAGTAACTCGTCTGAGGGCAGGCAATTAAGAAGAGGTTGAGCTGAGATTTGATACAGAGAAATCTGACTAGCCCCGCAAATTTGCATCCCTCCGAATAGGCTCCTTCAAGGTTACACATGGTGTGGCTCTTAAATCAGAGCAGGACCATCAGCACCCAGAGAACTGTGACTCGTGAAGTCTTACCTAAACTGAACATTTAGTTCAGGCCGAGAGATTAGAAAGTATCTGCATTTGGTATAAAAGTGCATGAAGAATATGTAAAGACACGACTTTGCCTTTTTGACCAGTTCAGCTTGTAAAACACGTGGGCCGCGGGGAGCATGGGGAAGAATGTCTGGAGTCCTAACAACGAAAGTGGAGTAACTCCAGGTGGCGTTTCTCACGAACGCCTTCATGAGAAGGGATTGGAAGCCAACATCAGAACCACTCTTTATTGATGGAAGATACTATATTCTAATCCTCCGACAACAGGTTGTGGCGGAAATTAACAGCCGCCCTCCAATCCATTCTCTCCTTTAAGAAGGCATGTGGCCACCCTGCTACAGTCTTTACGGCACAGCCTTCCTTACAGGTCGGTGCAGCCACGGACTGGGTTCTGGCCGTGGACTGTGGGGGTGCTGCGTGCTCTCAGAGGGAGGGCGCCACACTGCGTCCTTCTTCCTCTGGCTGGGAACGGAGCCGAGTCAGCCAGGTGGGCCTTCAGATGGAAACCAGTTGTTGAGGATGAAAGAGCAACAAGAAGAAGAAGAGCCTCGGGGTCGTGGGGCCGCCGCGCCAGCCGGGACCAGCGAGCTGCACTTGGATGTCAGGGAGAGAAGAAGTGTGTTTTTAAAGCTAGTGTTATTTTGAGTCTCATTGTTACTGCAGCCAAACCAATATTCTAATTAATAGGCGATAGTCTAGCGAGTAATTAAATAGAGCACTTCTTTCCCCAAGTCTTCTGAATGTGAAGGTAGGTGAGCATCCTCTCTGTAGAATCAGCTACTAATTTCAATATTCTTCTTGTGGCCCAAAGAGAGGCCTCTCAGTACTGGGCACTGCATCTCCTTGGTTCCTGCAGCCTCTTCGCGAAGTCTACCGAGGGGTCCTGGCTCCTCATGTCCTCATGTCTGGAGACCCGGGCTCATTTCTTTTCATTCAGGAGAGGAGGGCGCAGTTGTGAAAGTGAAGGAATCGTGAGGATGATCTGATATTTGTTAGTGATTTTGTTTCAGCCCAAACAGTCCAAAAAGTGACTGGAAATTTCTGTCCTGGTCTGACCTATAAGAGCCTTTGTGACCTGGGCAGGGTTTTCTCAGACTTGCCTGAGGTTTCTAGAGATGGTACATGGGCAGCTTCCGGAAGAGGAGGGGAGGGGGCGTTACCACCCGGTTTCCCCTATGGTCCCCTTTTCTAAAATAGGGTTTAGAGAAGGTGTGGGCGGAGCCCCCTAAACCACAAAGGAGTCTCGGTTGTAAAACTGACTTATTGGTGAGCACGTGGCAGCAGCAATGCCAAGGTTATACTCCGTTTCAGTGAAGAGGACGAGAGAAAGGCCATTCCCCTGCTTCTCCAGGTCTCCTAATAGCCTACATTCTCGGGACAACCACCGGGAAGTTATCAGAGGGTTTACAGCGGAGTCAGTCTCCGGTAGGATAGAAATCATACACAAGCCTCTTGAATTCTGTTTTCACTTCGTCTACACCACAGCAGCCAGCCTGAAACGATGACCAGACTCAGGGTGGGTGGGATGGGGGACGTGGGGAGACCACTGGGAAAATCCCCCCTGAAATGGAGATACTAGAGTTGTGGTTTTTTTTGTTTTGCATAAGGCAAGAAAGGATAGTGAGAAGAAGGGGAAAATCATGGGCTCGTTAAATGAAAAAGAAAAGGTCAGTAATGAATATTGGGAGGGAAGTAGATGGCGAGGAGAGATAAAGGTATAAATTCCTTTACTCTTTTTGCTTAATGCAAGAATTCTGTTCTTCACATTGATAAAGCACAAGGGCCTGTGGTTGAATATTCCAACAATGGCGCTGGCTGCAGGTCCCGGGCAGATCTGAGGAGAGGAAACTGAGCACACGTGGTCCCTGCCTTTGACGTCCCAGGTGACTGAGTCTGAGGAAAGCTGTAAAGCTACATGCTCTAAAGTTGGTGTTTCGACTGCAGTATTATTTTCAACATTCTTGCCGTGCTATCACCCCAAAAGAAATGTCTGCTGCCCTGGACCTGTATTGAATTAAGCTATAATTCAGAAATATATGGGTTAACACATTTTCTCTAGAAGGAGAACAAGTTGTTCAAAAAGAAGACTATTTTAGACATCCTGAGAAATTCTGCATGCCTTTATTTTTATTTAGTTGGCAGGAGGTTACTGGTAGAAAAATGGATATTCTGGAGCAAAATCCCTGTGAGCAAGTCCCCTGTGGTTTCAGGCCAAAAAAGTCCCACCCTCACTTATGGCACAAGATAAACACCACAAGTCTCTGAACTTTCCCCTCAGACAGCCCCGAGGCCTCCTTTGTTGGCATGAGGAGGTGCTGACAAGGGCTGGTCTGCAGCCTCGTCGGCGTTTGTGTTGTCACACAGTCCTGCTGGCCTGCTTTCTCCTTTGGCAGACTGCGGTCTTCTCATGTGTCAGGCTGAATACTAAGGAAATGCCCAAGGCCAGAATTATTTGAAATCAGGGGAAAGTTGGGGCCTCTGCTGAGTTCATTACTCGAGATAATGGAACCAAACTCTGAAACAAACAGCAATCAAATTCTGAGGAGCAAGGGTAGGAAAGGTCGAACAGAGCGGGCGACCCAGCTGGGCCGGAGAAAACAGGGTTTGGAAACAGATGGCATAAAAGATGCAAACTGTCGCGCGGGATTACCTGAGAATGGCAGGGCCAGCTGCCTGAGGAAGAGGCGGGCGGCCGCGGACTCAGCCCAGTGATGGAGGGAGGGAGCAGCGTGTTCAGGCAGTGTCAGCGAGTCCGCCTCAGACATCCGGGCGCAGGGCAGGTGCTAACATCCCACCAGGAGCGGTCCTGAGGGGAGGGGGAATGGAGCACGCCTCCTGTGGGCTCCATTCTGGTCTTACTGTGACGTCCCTCAGAAGAAAGTAGAAGTGCGTAAAGGAGGGCTGCCTCCTGTGTTTTAATATGATTTGAGAGTTTTCAGATGCATTTATAGGCTTCACTTTGTAATCTCATAAACTTTAAAATAAAAATGCACTGCTTCTTATCTAAAAGTTGTTGATATGCTTTTGCATCTTTAAAAAAAAATCTCTTCAACCTATGAACCCAAGAGGAATGTGTTATACCTAAAGAAGGTCCTCAAAACTTAAGATATTGTAAAACAATACCGTAAGATTTGCCAGTCCTTTCTCCTGACACTCTTGACCTGTGCCCTGTGAGTTGTGCACACTCACCCGGTGTGAGGACGGGCACCAGCTGGATGTGGGTGTTCTTCTGAGTTGGGAGGAGACACACAAGAACTTAAAGTTTTTATTAGAACAAAAAGGAGAAATAATCTATTTTTAGGTCCAATCTGTTCAACTTAATATTCTAATATCATTTTTAAAAACATTTTGATTTATTAAAACTTTAAATAACTCAGTTGACCAAGAGACCCTCCACAGGAGCTGTGGAAACGGGCTTTTTATGGAATCAACATGGGATTCTGGTCGCCAGAATTAGTTTTTCTGAGCTTCTGGTTTACTTTTCTGTAAAATAGTTTTGTTTTCGAGGATCAAATCAGATAATTCATATAAAAATACATTGAAACTGGGGCTGGCCCCGTGGCCGAGTGGTTAAGTTCGCGCGCTCCGCTGCAGGCGGCCCAGTGTTTCGTTAGTTCGAATCCTGGGCGCGGACATGGCACTGCTCATCAGACCACGCTGAGGCAGCGTCCCACATGCCACAACTAGAAGAACCCACAACGAAGAATACACAACTATGTACCGGGGGGCTTTGGGGAGAAAAAGGAAAAAATAAAATCTTAAAAAAAAAATACATTGAAACTGTAAATCATTGTACAAATGGAAGAGATTACTTTATAGAATTATTCTTCTTTACTCACAGTCATGGCTTGCTTATCCTGAGCACTAATTGGGTTTTCTCTTTTATTGAATACAAAGGAAACAACAAACTTTGCTTCTTCTCACTGACTTACGGAAAGTTCTGCTATAGGTCAGATAATTCAAACCTAGCTAGTAATTATCTTTCTTTTTCCCTTTTCCTGAAAGGCAAGACTTTGTGCAAAGTCATCTGCTGATGGTTTCCTGTCCTGGCTGTTAACTACAACTGCAATTTGATTAAGAACCTTGATCCCTGAAAATAATCCTTTCCTGGAAAAAGGCATCATAAAGATTGGCTATAAAATAAACATCTTTTGTTTCATTTAGATAATAAAAGGGAACATTCCTACCCTTACATTTCTTTGAACAGAAAAGTATCTAAATGCTTCAAGTCAAATGTTTAAAAGACAAAGAGAGAATGGAATAAAATATTTAGACTCTGTCTGATAGGTACAGGATTAAGTTATTTTATAAAGGAGTCCCTTAAGCTAAAAAAAAAAAGACAATCCAAAATATAAGTGGCCAAATGACATAAACAGGCAATTTCTAGAAGTGAAAATGTAAATAATTAGTAAACGTATGAAATTTAAAAGCCCAATGAAGTGTACTTGCATCTGAAAAACAGCCCACAATTAAAAAGACTGCTAATGGGGACCAACCCCCTGGCTGACTGGTTAAGTCCGCACGCTCTGCTTTGGTGGCCCAGGGTTTCATGGGTTTGGATCCCAGGTACGGACATGGCACTGCTCATCAGGCCATGCTGAGGTGGCGTCCCACATAGCCCAACCAGAAGAAGCCACAACTAGAATATACAACTGTGTACTGGGGGCTTTGAGGAGAATAATAATAATAATAATAATAATAATAAAAAAGGAGTGGTAACAAGCAATCCTGATAAAAATAGGAGAAAATAAGCATGCTCCTATCGCACTAGTTGCCAGACAAATTACTGAAATCTTTCTGGAAAGCCCCTATGGACCACAGCAATTCTAAATACCAGTGTCAGAAAGGAGGGTTGCCCATCTTCATTCACTTATTCAGGAAATAGATTTTTATTGCATGCCTACCCTATGTCGGGGATGCAGAAGTGAACAAGATGGAAATAAATCTCCCCATAAACTCTCATCAAGTTCCCAGTTTCTTGATAGAGAGACAGACAATAGGCATAATAAATGTCAATTGCATAGTATATAAGAAAGTGACATGTACAATGGAAAAAAATGCAGCAGAGTGAGGACGACATGCAGTACTGAGATGGGAGTGTGGGCTGTAGATTTACATGAGGAGTCTGTGAGGGTCTGAACTGAGAAAGAATTTTGAGCAAAGACTTGAAGGAAGTGAGGGTGTGGCCATTCGGATGTGCAGGGAAAGAAAGTTCCAGGTATAGGAGACAGCCAGTGCACATATAAATACACATAAACAGAAAATATAAAGAAATGGTCGAGTACAAATATAAAAAGCCGTACTTGTAAAAACAGAGAGTAAAATGGTGTTACCAGGGCTGGGGCTGGGGTAATAAGGGACTTGTTTAAGGGCACAAACTTGGTATAAGTGGTAAATAGGTCCTGCAGATCTAATGCACAGTATAGTGAATACAAGTGACAATGTATTATAAACATCAGATTTGCTAAGGGACTAGATTCTAATTATTCCCACCACAAAAAACAAATGACAATTCTGTAACGTGATGGAGGTACAGCTGAGCTACCGTGGTAATAGGGTTGCGATATACAAAGGTATCAGATCGACGGGTTGTACACCCCGAACTTACACAATATTACATGTCAACCACATTTCAATTAAAACAAAAGAAGCTGATGAAAGAGTGGATGGAGTTCGCTCCTTTCTCTCCCAAGGTTGACAATCTCCCTTCTGCTGATTTCCTTTCATACATTAATCAAGGGGACCCACGTCCATAACCTCTGAGAGAGTGCGTTGCCATCAATTATCAGAAAGATCGTCTTACTTTTGGTCTGTCGTGCTGCTCACAGAGTCCAGAGATTGGGGGAAAGGATTTCTTTATTTTTTCCATAAAATCCCCCATCAGTCCCAACAGATCCGCCCTGAGCGACATCAGCTCAAATGGCATCAGTGACCCCGTCCCTCCTCCCTGTGCGCTTTTTCTCCTCTTCTGCCTGCCCCAGGGTCCTCCTACGCAGCCTCTCAGCCCAGAGATTCTGCCTGGAGGAGACTCTGGGCCCTTCGGATCGTTCAGTGGGGAACATCTGCAAGTCCAAGAAAATGATCTCTTCCTCATATAATCTTTCACTGCGTTCATGTTGCATTGATTTACTAACAAAAATGCTGTCACTCTGTTCCGTCCCATCAGAGACCTCGCTCATAAGATAGCGGGAAACTTCACATCTCACAAAATCATACTGGCTTTCTTTCTTTATTCCTTTTACTAGATCTTCTCACAATTTCTCATACTCCTTTTCTAAAATTTTTTTGGGGGGTTTAACATAAGTTTAGAGTTCGATGAGTTTTTCTCATTTTTAAATTTTATTTTTCAGTTGAGGTCTAATTGACATGCATATTAGTTTCAGGTGTACAACGTGATTCGATGTAGACATTGCAAAATGATGACCACAATAAGGCTAGTTAACAAAGTCAACTCATACAGTTACAAATTTTTTTTCTTATAATGAGAACTTTTGAGATCTACTCTCTTAGCAACTTTCAAGTATACAGTACAGTATTGTCAACTATAGTCGCCATACTGTGCGTTACATCCCCAGGACTTATTTATTTTATAGCTGGAAGTTTGTACTTTTTGACCCTCTTCACCCATTTTTCCCACCCCCAAACCCCCTAATCCCTTGCCTCTGGCAACCACCAGTCTGTTCTCTGTATCTATGAGCTTGTTTTTTTAAATTCTACATGAAGCGAGATCTTATGGTATTTGTCTTTCTCTGTCTGACTTATTTCACTTAGCACAATGCCCTTGAGGTCCATCCTTATTGTTGCAAATGGCAAAATTTCATTCTTTTTTATGGCTGAATAATATTCCATTCACACACGCATACACACACACACCACATTTTCTTTATCCACTTATCCATCAATGGACACTGAGGTTGCTTCCATATCTTGGCTATTGTAAACAATGTGGCAATGAACGTGAGAGTCCAGATATCTTTTCAAATTAGTGTTTTTGTTTTCTTTGGATAAATACCCAGAAGTGGAATTGCTGGATCATATGGTAGTTGTATTAGTTTTCTGAGGATCCTCCATACTGTTTTCCATAGTGGCTGCACCAATTTACAATCCCACCAACAGTGCACAAGGGTTCTCTTTCCTCCACATCCTCACCAACACTTGTTATCTCTTGCCTTTTTGATAATAGCCATTCTAACAGGTGTGGGGTGATATCACTGTGGTTTGGGTTTGCATTTACCTGATGGTCAGTGATGTTGAGCATCTTTTCATGTACCTGTTGGCCATTCGGATGTCTTCTTTGGAAAAATGTCCATTCAGATCTTCTGCCCACTGTTTAATTGGGTAGTTTGTTTTTCACTATTGAGTTGTATGAGTTCTTTTAAGTGTAGAGTTTGAGGAACTTTAAAATATGGGTGCACTCATTTGACCACCGCCCTGAATAAGATACACAGGATTCCCAGCACCCCAGAAGCCCCTCCTATGCCTCCTTCCAGGCAATAACTGCACCAGGAAGCCACTACTCTGACTTCTGTCACCATAGACTAGTTTTTGAGTGTTTTTGGACTTTATATAGAAGAATAATTTTGTAGATATTCTCTTGTTTCCAGTTTCTTTCACTCAACATTATGTTTGCCAGACACATCCATGTCGTGTTGTAGGTAGCAATGGTTTTTTTCTATTTGTTATTGTGTTGTATTCTATTGTAAAAATACACCAACAGTTACTCATTCTACTATTGGTAGACATTTGGATGGGTTTCGGTTTTTGGCAATTGTATATAAAACTGCTATAAACATTCTCGAGTGTGTCCGTTTGTGATTATATGCATTTTTCCTCTAAGGCTGGAGGCAGCATGCTTTTTCTGTAAACGCCAGAATGCTTTAGGATTTGCAGGTCTTCGGGTCTCCCTCGCTATTATTTAATTACGTTGCTGCAGTGCAAAAGCAGCTCTCCACAACGCATAGACAAATGGACGTGGCTGTGTTTCAATAGAACTTCATAGACAAAGACCAGAGCTGGGCTGCGGACCACATTCTGTTCAGCCTCGCTCTGCTCTGAGGTGTACGTCTAGGATTGGAAATGCTCAGTGTTAGGATTGCTGGATGTTAGTTATGTTTTACCATTTTTCAAAGTGGGCGTGCATCAGCAATGAATGAGAATTCCACATCTTTACAAATATTTCCCAAATATCTCTAAATTCCTGAAAACATTGTATTTTCTCTCACTTGTACATTAGTATCATTATAGCTATAACTATTATAATTATAGTTATTTTAACTATAATCTATTATACAGCTTTCACTTCTCCAAGAAGTCATGGTAGTAACTACCTATCATTAATGCCTCTAGCCTTTGGAAAGGAATATCAACAATACTTCACTGTGGGGCCAGCCCAGTGGCCTAGAGGTTAAGTTCAGTGAGCTCCAGTTTGACAGACAGGGTTCGGAGCCCAGGAGAGGACCTACACCACTCATTGGTGGCCAAGCTGTAGCGGGAGCTCACATTCAAAATAGAGGAAGATTGGCACAGATGTTAGCTCAGGGCGAATCTTCCTCAGCAAAAAGATCCAAAAAACGAAAACATTCACTTTGTGCTTTTCCGCCCTTTGTTTTGTGCAGAAGAGCCCTGTGCGGGCAGTCCGGAGACCCACGCAAGCTGCTCCTTGACTGGAGTGCGGTTGCTTCTGCGCCTCATTCTCCCGATCTGTAAAAGGAGCTAAGAACTGCTTTGGCTATTTCTCTGGGTTTTTATAATGACAAACAAAACAGCAGATGAATAAAATTAATAATAGGAAAATGTTTACAATATAGTAAGTGAGAAACCTATGTCATCAAACAGTATGTCTGGCACGATCCTAACTAGGGGGGTGGGGGGGGTGGCAATGTGGGTTTATAGGCTCAGACAACGATGCCAGGAGGATATTTCCCAAAGTGTTCAGAGTGACAATTTTGGGGAGATGATCTCTATTGGTAATTTTATTCTCTTCTTGATGCTTTTCAATATTTTCTAAAATTTCCAAAGTAAACATGAGTTATCTACATAATCAGAAAAAAAGGTTAATTTTTGAAAGTACACAGTGTAGACTGAGAGGCTGCATCTGCTCCCCCTTCTGGGGCCACCTCACTTCTGCTGTGTTTCTCAGTCCTCGGCTGAATAATCAGAAAGTCCATCTAACACAACGACGGGAATACAAAGCACGTTAAAAAGTAAGGAATTATAACGACGAGTGTGGTAAGCAGTGGAAGGTCCCATCTCCAGTTATGTAAAATGTGATCTTAGTTATTTTCTCTTAACACTTAGGGGCTTTTGAGATGTTATTACATTGTGTCAGGGCTTAGCAGTGAAAACAAATGAAGAAAAGCTGTCTCAACATTGCCTGGAAGGTATACGGGAAATTGCTGTAAATTCCTCTCAATTTTGTTGTAAACCTAACACTGCTCTAAAAAAAATAATAAAGTTAAAAAAAATTGCCTGGAAGTAGGTGACAGGAGCACTTTGCTGGGATGGGGACCCTGTCCTTGTCCATTGTCACTGGGAAGCCATGCGTGGAGGCCGAGCGAGGTGCTCTGCTGTGGGTGGTTGGGGTCCGTCTGGAAACTGGGCTCTCAGAGGATGCTGCCTGGAGCACACGAAGGCTGACTGGTCCCGGGCAGGGGCAGGGTAACGAGCCCCTAAACATAGCCCCACTCAAACTGAACGTGGGGAGGGACTTGCATGGAGAGTGTAAGGACGTGGACAAGCTTGGCTTTCTTCATAAAGCGGCCGATATCTCTCCTATATTTAAAATTTCTCCTTCAGGCTGTGTTAAAGGTCAGAGACACATATGAAGTGTATTTTCCAAAATACAAGCTTTCTTTTTTCATTTAAAGCAACGACCAGCTGTTGCGTGGAGCAGTGTTGGCAGAAGCCCAGGAGCTGGTGCAGAACTGAAGTGAAGGTTGAGCCCAGGGAGGTCCCTTTAGGTGGGACGGCCCGGCATGCGGGGCTAGGCTCCCACAGGGCAGCAGGTGCCACGTTCAACTGGCAGGCCTTGTTCCTGACCAGGGTGGCAGGAAGGAAGAGGAGTGACCGTGCATTCACCGAAGGACGAGCTCTTCCCATCCCCGTGCAGGAGCTGAATTCTTAGACGGCTGACCACCGAGTTATGTGGTGAAGAGGGGATTTCCACTGTCAAAAATAGTCTGCCTTCAGTTAGATTTGAGATTGCCTTTTTGGGAAGTTTGTTATATTTAGCAGCCTGCCCCCCCGCCCCCCCCATGACTGTGAAAGTCCATCTGCAAGAGGGCACAAGTCCTCAATATTTTTGGGCCTAATTTACCCCAAGGTTCCATTTGGAATCAAGATGTTTTCTTGAAGTGTATGAAACATCCACGGCGTTGACAAAAATATGTTTTAGTGAAAATGCTGGGAGTCGCGAAGTGATGAGGGACTTTTTTTCTTTTTCAGGCTTCTCTGTGCTTTTCAGATTTTCTATTTGATGGTTTTTACCAGGAGACGTCCCGGACCTGATGCAGGGCGGTGGTTCTGGGTAGGGTGGGGGCTCTGCTCTGCTGCTCTGGAGCCAGCCGGCCACAGGGACCTCTGTGTAACTAGAATATCATTCCACAGAATCAAGGAAAATAAATTCTGTTATGAGCATTTTTGCTTAAAAAGTAAAAATAAACTTGCTATTTTAAGGAGAAAATGGTAACAATGATAGTAATCCGTCTACAATGCCATGGCCCCTAAGGAAGGGCTGGCTTTCAGAGCTGGGCTTTGCGTGGAGGCCCAGACAGCGGCTCATACAGAGTCCAGCAGGGGGGTGTTCGGGTTGCCAGCAGGGCAAGGGGCAGACAGACCGCACATCACTGTGGATGTAATTTTGGATTTGGGGAGGTACGGGGTCTGCTCCATCCGGTTTCCATTTTGTCCTATCTTCCCTGCAAACGACTGTCTGGGCGACCCTAACGGGCCTCTCAGCTGCCCAGCGTGGAGGTGATGGGATGAGGCCAGACACGGGTCTCTTTCTCGCTGCACCCTGAGCACTCACAGAAGTGGGTTCTTTGCCTCCGTGTGAGAAGTGGAAGGAAGCTAAAGAAGGCCCCTCACTTCCTGTGCCCCCCTCGGAGCAGTGACACCAGGCTCGTGGGTTGGTGGTTAGAGTTTTCCATCGGGTATTTTAAAATGTCTCCTTACTGAGCACCGTCCACTGGAAGTGACCAGTTCCCTCTGCTTTGGGGTCCTTCCGTCCACGTTTCTGCAGAACGCTCTACAGCGAATCTTCTGTTAGAACAAGTGCTAACTCACTAATCATTTGCAGGATAAACAGGAACATCCCCGCAGGGCAGCCTTTCCGGGTGAACGTCAGACTGCCTCCCCCATGCAGGGAAGCTGGGAACCAGCAGCAGCGACGCAGCAACAAGCCTGCCAACCTCCAACGAGGGCCCGGCCGTTCCCTGCGACTCCAGGCCCTCGTGGAAACTCGCCTGTCATCTGTCTTACCCCTTTCCAAGGTGCACTCCAGGAGGTTGATGAGCCAACCTAGTAAGGAGCTTCTGGGATGAGAGAATGGGAATTTAGGTGCATTTTAATGAAGCCTCGTAAGTCCCCTCCTGTGTTGACTCCAGTGGTGTTGCAGCACCCACAGAGGAGGGCAGCCAGCCATGGCAGATCAGGGTAAAGAGAGGTGTGGGGTGTCCGAGTCCTCTCCTGGCCGACCGCCCTGATCTAGAGATGGGCACTGACATCCATGGAAGCAGACGAGAGCACTGAAGCTCTGAGGCAATTCCCTCTCTGGAGCTGGGGTCCCGCGCCCCCGCTTTTTTCCCAGCCCAGCAATTTTACTCCGAGCCAGGACCTGCTTTATGGGTACCTGTGGGGACTGAGAGACCGGCCTGACGTGAGAGTGTGCAGGTCTTGGCTCTGCGCCCGGGGATGGCGAGCCAGCCGGCTGCTGCTGGAGCACCGGACAGAAGCAGGTGAAGGAAGGGAGGAGCCCGGGGGACTCTCGAGGAGGCCTCGGAAACCCCCACGGGAGGGGGGCACCCAGACAGTGAAGCCGACAGCAAAGTCCGGCTCAGAAACAGATCCCTGAGGCCAACGCCGGTGTTCAGTAATGCTGATCTTAGTGCAATCTGAATTTTCGTACTTTGCTCATCATGGATTTTTAGCATTCATTTTTATTTTTTAAAATCTTGATTAAAATATCTACCTTGGCGACTGAATTTTGGGCCTTAATTCTTAAATTATGACCCTTAAATCTAAATCCTTAAATTCTGCAGTTGAGACAAGGGCTTCACTGTCTCATCTTAGGCCCTGCCTGCCCTGCAGGGTCCAAGACAGGTTGAGTCCTAAAAGTCAGACCTACGACACAAAGTCTAGTAATCCGGTGCAGAAGGCTGACGGGGAGGAGGATATGCCACCCCCCAAATATGACACTTTGACGTAGAATTCTTCTGAGCTGGAGGCGTTGGAGTTCCTGAAATTGTTTATCTGCCAAACGCAGAGCGTCCCAGGTGAGCTCAGTTGTCGTGAGTCCCGAGGAGCCGCTCCAGTCTCTCCCAGGAGAGCAGTCGGCACCTCACGCAGGGGGCGTCTCCCACACTTCCATCTCCATCTGTTCTCCTTTATCCCCCAAAGCCTTTGGTGTCCTTTCTCCCCGTCCCTTCCCTGCCGAGTTAGGCATGTGGACCCAGGGCTAACCACCTGTGAGCCGCTCTCACTGTGCTTCCACTGGCCGGGGCGATGCACAGCTTAATAACCTCCTGCTTGTCTTCCTCCTGTTAGCCGTCTCCCGTCAGTGCAACTCACAGCGCCCCGGCAGGAGAAGGGCCGAAGGGGAGATTTCTCACCTCCCAGCAAGGCTCAGACCCATCTAAATGGCGACAACAGCCAGAAGAGGAGGAAATGTGCCCTTTTCCTACTGACTGTGGAAGGAAGTCAGAAAATAAGAAACACGAGGGTCTCCCCATCCCGGCCCTCCTTGCTGTAAAGACAGAACCGAGGCCCGAGAGCCGGGAAGGAAGACGAGGGAACAGGTCACCATGAGCCTTCTCTGGAATCCAGGCATGAAAGACGCCACAGGGCTTCTAACCCGGAGGAGAGAGGACTGTTTCGGGGCTTGAGCGGGTGGGCCAGGGTGGGGGGTCAGCTCCAGGCTCAGTTGTCCGGGACGCTCCTCTGAAGGGGAGGAGTTCTTGGGTGTTCGTGGCTCCGGGCAATCAGGATTTCATCAGGAGGGCTGGGGAGGAAGAGTTAGGGGCTAGGTCATGTGGAGAGACAGCCGCAAAGGACAAGGACAGGCGGATGCCTCCAGCGCGAGGCCAGCCTCGGGGTCCTCAGCCCCCTGCTGGCATCCACAGTGCAGCCCAACTGCCACCAGGGCGGGAGCTCCGCGTTTCCAAAAGGCTCTGACTGTTGCCTTACAGCTGGGGCTCCGGGTGGGGCGGGGGGCGGGGGAAGTTCTCCTTTCCCTGGGCCTGGCGTCTGTGCTGACAGCACCATGTACGATGAACCGACAGGCAACCTGGGCCGCCTCACCGACACTCCTCCTGGCCTGTGCTAGACCTGCGGCTGCGCTCCAGGGCTTGGCCCACCAGCATGTGGCACACGCCAGGCCTGGTGACTGACACAGTGCGCGCTCGGCCCTGCTGTCTGTGTCACTCTTTCAGCAGGCAAGGCTTCCACTGTAAGGAGGTTTTACACGTGCTGCCTAGTGTTTATTGTCACTGCGACACTGTGGGTAAAGAACAGCTTTTAGCCATTCCTTTTATGGATAAAGATCAACCCACGGAGTGGCTGAGTGGCTTACGGAATGTCACTCAGCGGGTCCATGGGAAGGCGGGACACTGAGTGCACAAGTCCTCATTCTCCGTTTATTTCCAGGAGACCACCCGGTGGAGGGGTGTGCAGCCCCCTGACCCCATCAGAGCTCTCCTGTCCCCCCAGAGCTGGCTGGGAAAAGGCCAGGACCCTGAGCCCACCAGCCAGGCCTCAGGGGCCAGCCCACCAAAGCTTTCTTTCACTCCTCCCCTCTTATTTTTGTCCCGGGAAAGTATAAATATCGAAATTATCCCACCACTCACTGGCCACTAAGTGAATTTCTGGCCTCTGTGGTTTAGTCTGGTTCTTTCTCTCTTGGAAGGGAAATGCTGTGCAGGAAAACCCCTGATGCGTCCCAGACAGAATAAAATTCACCCATTAAATGATAAAATATTATTTCGATGCCAGGGACATCATCATCATGATCACTGTCATTGTCAGTGGCTGCTGGAAAATTACAAGGAAAATACAGACTCTCTGCTTGAGGGAACTCTGTGTGAAGGGAGGAGACAGACTGACAGACGTGGTGACTGCTGAGGGGCCAGACAACTTGAAGGAGCAGTGGGAGCAGCGAGGGAAGGAGCCCTCCGCCCCCAGGGGTGTGATGGAGAGAAATTCCCTGAACGCAGACCCCTGGTGGGATGGAGGCCACATGCCTGTGCCCGTGTGTGGGGGGCTTTCTGAAGGAGGTTCGTGATGGGGACACAAACCCTCCTTAATAGTTTAGAATTGTGCTCAGGGCTCCAGGGTCACCCACGGTTCTGTGGCAGGAATGACCAGAGAATTCAGCAATCGACTAGGAAATTCTGTGACAATTTTGACTTTATTTCTGTCCCTGGGGCGGTGCTCTGATCTGCTTTATACTCGTGATACTGCCCGAAACAGTTTTTTGAGTGCCTGCCATATGTCAGATGTTCTGGGCGCCAGGGCAGTTTCAGTGAACAGAACAGGAAAAGGAGGCACGTGTTTTGGTGGTGAATACTGACTGCGCTTCTCAGACGACACCTGCTTCCCTTGAGCAGGTCCCCACATTCTGCCCATCAGAGTCACCGGGGACCTCTCAGAAAATTCCAGGGCTTGGCCCGACCCAGACCAAATTCAGCCGACTCTCATGTGCGAGGAGGGCTGCAAATCACGCCCTAAAAATTCTGCTGTACTTCCCAGGGGGGCGGCCGTCCATCCCAACTCCGCAAGCCGTCTGGTGGCTGTCGTGTAATTCACAGATGAGAAGACCCAGGTCACAGGGCAGAACTCGGACCCGGGCCATCCGGTTTTGAATCCAGCCCATCTTCCTCTGTGTTGAAAAAGTTGAGAAAGCAGAGCCTGTTGTTACTGCTCGCAGCGAAGACCCCAGGGGCTCCAGGGGCTGAGGGGGGGACCGCAGCCCTCCTGCCCACTCCTCTTGGCTCACGGAGGGCGTCAGCGCCTGGACCAGTCTTCATCCTAAGAAACCTAACTGTCCAGAGTCCTGTGGACACCCGGCCCGTTCACCCCCCAGCCGGCCACCCTCCTGCCATCCCTGAGGCCACCTGTATGTCTCGTTCAAAGGAAGACTTCTCCAGGGAGGAAATCGAGCCCCGCACCCCAACCGCCCCCGACTGCTCCCTGGGGGCAGGTCACCAGCGCGCTGGCTCCCCTGTCTTCTCTTATTCCCTCAGATGGCCTTGGGGCCCCCGGGCCATTATTTCCCTCCTTGAGAGGCCCAAACCCTTTCCCAGGAGCACCAGCCTTCACATCTGTGTGGTCACTGTCTGGTACCCTCTTCCTCACCATCTGTCTGAGTCCTCATCATCCTTTAGGCCTCAGTTTAATCACCATGAGACGTCCTCCCCAACCCCCTGTCTGCGCCTGGCTCCTGTCCTCATTGTGGGCGTGTTTCTGCAGGCACCTGTTCGACCCTCCGTCTGCACCACGCTCCGTCCTCATTATAGGCAGTGTCCCTGCACACACCTGTTCGACCCTCCGTCTGCACCCCGCTCCATCCTCCTCGTGGGCCGTGTTTCGGCATGCAGCTGTTCAATGCCTTGTTTCATGTCTCCCCCAGGCAAAGGCCCGGTCTCTCTGCTTCAATTATGGCTGCATCCCCTTCTGTTGACACACCTTCTAGCATATAACAGGCACTTTGTAAGTATGTGAATGAATGAACAAACAAATTGGTTAATATCCCCAAAGTCACATAGGCTCATTTAGTAGCAGAACCACAGCGTCAGGAAGCTGTGCATGCATCATGGGTCATGAACCCCAGAAGTCATAGTGCACGTTGGGGCTGGGCCAAGAGCAGCACATTTTAAGCCGCTGTATCCGCCTGCCCTGAGAGGTGGCACACCCGGTTCTTCCTAGTTCAGGCCAAAGGGAGCTGCTTAATGTGCCATTTCTATAGTTCAGTTTTAAGTGGGTCTTTTAAAATGAACATTTAAACCTTTTTTCACATAAAATGCCTGTTTACAAAGAAGGAACTTTTGAATTCTAAATGTGCTCAGCTTCTCCCTAAAAAGTCGCCTTCTGAAATGTCTTCCCCAGGTTTCCTACACATGAGATATCATGAGAACTACTTTTTCCCATACGAGATTATTTCAGATCCCTCAGGAATCTCAAACTTTCATCGCTTTTTAAAATATCTGTGGGGCTGGCCCATAGCTGAGTGGTTAAGTTCACAGGCTCCACTTCGGTGGCCCAGGGTTCGCCAGTTCGGATCCTGGGCATGGATCTAGGCACCACTCATCCAGCCATGAAGTGGCGGCATCCCACTAGAAGAACCAGAAGGACTTACAACCGGGATATACAACTGTGCTCTGAGGCTTTGGGGAGAAGAAAATAAGAAGATTGGCAACAGATTTTAGTTCAGGGCCACTCTTTCTCACCAAAAAAAAAAAAAATGCATACTTTAAAATATTTGTTTAGGTTCTGTCTGAGTAGCTGAACTAGGGACTTGGAGAATGAAATAAGACATCTACTGCCTTCATGGATTAATTTATGAAGCACAAACAGGAGGCTGACTGTGACAATAGCTTTACGGAGAGCAGGACGTAGGACAGGAAAGTTCAAGGCGCTGGCTGTCAAGGTGAAGGAGGGAGAAAGGACACTTTGTTCTCTGTGGCTGTCCTCACAGGGACAGGCCGTGGCTGGGCCTCCGTTCTCACCAGGTGTCCAAACGATGGCACGCGGGTGACATTGGTAGCCATGCTCTCACCCAGCCTGCACGCCCTCGGCTTCCAGCCTCCAGCTGCCGTTGAACTCGAGCCTCAGACCCCTGGGGATCTGATCAGGAAGAGCTGGAGCAGGAGGCGGGTGGCCTACTGTCAGCCTTCCCACCGGTGGTTCTGAGGCTCCGCCGCAGTTGGCGGCTTGCCTTGTCTGCCGAAATCTCTGAGTGGGCGTCAGTGACTGAGACGACTGATGCTACGGGTTTTTTCAGGGTGAGGATCGTCCAGGCCCCGCGCTGTGGAGAGCCCAGCCTTTCGCGCACACACACACACAATAAATTGGGTGAAGAATACATGGGTGGCTGTGCAGCCTGGGATGTGTTGCCCGGCACGGGCCAAGTAACAACCCATAACCCTCAAGACTCTGAACAACCAGCCCTTTCACACCCATGGACGCTCTGCAGCCTTGGGGGTGGGCCTGCGGGCAGCACAGAACCGGGGTCTTCTCTGAGGGCGGATCCACTTGGCGCCCACCTCGTACGAGTTCCTCTTGACCCTCTGCCCACCCTTTCCTGTCTCCCTCCCCAAACCAGTTTTGGCGAAAAGGAATGATTCAGTTGAAGTTCCTTCTTAGGAGGCCTGTTTCCTTTGATCAGGAATCCGGAGAAGCGGAGCGGGGAAGCACGAGGCCTGTCCGGGCTTTAGTTCATTGAACCGTGAATTCCCCTGGACCGGGGCCGAGCCCATATCCCTCATTCTTCACATAAATAAACAAATAAATAAAACCTTTTGGCTGGTACCTAATAAAACTCATACAGGCAAATCAAGTTTAGAACGTCTCCTGGAAACCACCAGCTTTCAAACTTCAATAAGGTAGTCACAGGGGACCGACCCAATTAGGGTACACACGCGAAATCCCCTTTTAGCCTAACAAATAAACAGCAGGGTCTCTTGCTTTTCTCCAGACCCTTTGATTGAAGCTTAGTGGCTAAGACTGAGACTAGTGAAGAAAAATCTTACTAATCTGAAAACTTTTTCTTGGGAAGAAAACACCATGATGTATCAAAATGTCTTAAGTGATTATTTAAACAAAACAAAACAAAAAACTAGGCTGAAAACGATCTTTCGGCAAAGGAATTTGCCGCTCTTGG
The DNA here is from genome assembly GCF_021613505.1 of Equus quagga. NCBI lineage: Eukaryota > Metazoa > Chordata > Mammalia > Perissodactyla > Equidae > Equus > Equus quagga. The sequence continues at coordinate 871,323 of NC_060277.1, forward strand.
CTCCTGTGTGTGTTTCCAAAGGCAAGAGGAACAAGGTGGGCATCATGTCCCTAGTCTGGCCATGGGGCTTCAGCTTTATTTGGACCAGTTTGGGCAGAAATTTCCAAAAGCAGAGATGGGTCAGCTTCCCAGCTTTCAAATAATGCCAGACCGGGATTTGTCCCCAGCCTATTGTCGTGCCAAGGCCAAAACTGTGAAATGAAAATCCCCAGCAGAGACAATTTGTTTCCGGTGGCGTCTGCTTACATTTAGAGCATGGGAGCCCAAGATGAAGACGTGTGGAGCGTTGCACTCGGCTTCAGATTGCCGACGTTTCTCCCGCGTCTTCTCGTAGAAGTTTGACAGTTTTGTGTTTTATGTTTAGATCTGTGATCTGTTTTGAGTTAATTTTTGTAAGAAGTGTGAGATCTTGTCCAGATTCATTTCATGCTTGTTCCTGGTGTACCAGACACTTCATGGACTTTATTTTTAATCCTCATAATGACTTTTCCAGATTGGTGCTTTCCCCACTCTGAACTGAAGGAAACGGAAGCCCAGGAGAATTAGCTGTTGCTGATTTCATTATGTGCTAAGAGACAGAGGGAAAATTTTAATTTGGGAGTGTCTTGGGTCTGACTCCCAAAACCATAGTCTTTCCACAACACTGTGCTCCTTTTCAAAGGAAAATGCAGATGCTTTTTGGAAAGGTTTTGCAAAGTCTATCCTCCACTTCCAAAAATCCATATCCGTTTTGGAGTAGAATTTATTTTGAAAATAAATAGCTATCTTAAAGGGAAATAGAATATTGAGACCCACAGCGGTGTTAACAGAAATACAGGGCTTGACTTTTACAAATAGGCCCTGTATCTGCAACTAAATGGGCCAGAAGGACCCCATACAGACCGGGGCTGACCCCAGGGAAAGTCCTGAAGGAGGCATGTTTCAATAATAGATATACTCTGATTAAATCTATCGCCTAATGGGATCCTGGAGACAAGGCATCCAGGCCGGCAGCAGCAAAGACACTGGCTCTCTGGCTTTGCGGTCCATGGTTTTCAGGTGGCTGCCCCCTTGTCCTCGTGCTTGTAGGCTCGTGATGGAGAGATGGCCAGGCAAGTCGCCACATCCACCCCCGAGGCAGAAAGAATCAGCCACGTCTATTCCTTTGGTTGGGAAAGGGGCAGAGCCCTCTCACAGACTCCCTTTGCATCTCACAGTAGGGAGGTGTGACTGGTGGCTCTTAGCTTCTCCAGCCTCTAGAGTCGGGGCTGGCATGGGGGAAGGGGCTGGGAAAGGGTGTTGAACGCATCATGCAGAAGTTGTCTGTCTGAGGAGCCTCTTACAAAGATACCATCTTATCTCTTGCCCCGCCTCTTCCTGTGTGTAAAACCTGTGTGTAAAACCTCCAGCTTGGTGACTGCTTAACCTCCCCTCCAATTTTGGCTCCTCTGATGGCTAATATGTTTTTCTCAGGACGATATACATTTTACTTAGGGGACACTGAATTATCTACAGGACCCCAGTAAAGAAGCTACACTGGTGGAAGATCCCCTGCCTCTTGACTGTCTCAACTCCTGGTGTATGGTCTTACTGTTCACATGGTCCAGCACATTCATAAGCACTGCAGTGGTGACAGGGAACACATCCAGAACAAAGAAGGAGGGGCCGGCCCTGTGGCCAAGTGGTTAAGTTTGTGCACTCCTCTTCAGTTGCCTGGGCTTCATGGGTTTGGACCCTAGGCACAGACCTACACACCACTCATCAAGCTGTGCTGAGGCGGTGTCCCACAGAGAAGAACTAGAATGATCCACAACTAGGATATACAACTATGTACTGGGGCCTTGGGGAGAAAAGAAAAAAAGATGAAGATTGGCAACAGATCTTAGCTCAGGGCCAATCTTCCTCACCAAAAAATAAAAATAAAAAAAAATAATAAAGAGAGAGAGAGAACAAAGAAGCAAAAAGGGACCCAATTATTACATGAAATCTCAAACAGTGCTTTCGATTCTTGTGTGGTCATCCTCAATATCCAACAGAGTACACACTCAAGAAGTGCATGTCATAATCATCTGACCCAAGGTATACACATCTCAGTGTTCTAAAGGCTGTTAGTATCCTCAGCATTCACAACGTGCATTATTATATGATCATCATACGAGTTCACCAAGAATACAAGTGAGTTTATGCTGCCCTGAGTGTCTTTACAGGTCAGGACTGGTCTATAATGGGTCAGGTTAAATCCGTTGTGGGACCATCACTTGCATCCATCAGTAGAGTGGTGAGCACGTTAGTGGGGGAACAATATTGTCAAGGAGAGAGACCTCCAAAGACTACAGAACACAGCACAGCTTTTTCTCAAGAAGTCCACTTTCTAACTGGGGAGATGGCTCACTCGCACTAAATGACCCACTGCAGGGGGACCCTGGGAACACAGCCGCCGAGGAGGCACATGGAGGGGCGATCACAAGGGTGGATGCGGCTAATCGGATAAACACATGACTGCTTCTGGATAGAGGCCAACTGATTTCAAAGAGTTCAATTAACAGAGAGTTAAAATAACGAGGACAGGGCAGGCTGACAGCAAAGGAAGCAACTGTGCTCGCTGGACAAGCTCGTTAGGGAGCCCCCGGGCCTGCCTGGGAATAGCCTCTAAATAGGAAATGAACTAAAATGAAAGGGCAGCCACCACTGAGGAAGAGCAAAGAGAGACAGCTTGGCTCTGGGATCCCGCTGTTTCCCTCACAGACTCCCCCGTCCCACCTGCCGCTGGTCCTGTCCTGTAGCGTGAGGCTGCTTCCCCAGCCCAAAGCAGCCGCGGAGACGCCAAAAAGGAGTGGACTTCAGCTGTCAATCCTCACGTTCACTCATTTCCAGAATCTGCTTATTTTCCTATCTGCCTTGACGGGAGGGGAGTTTTCCAATGATGAGCCGCCTGGAGAGACGGTGGCCTGTGGAGCGGGGAGGGACTTGCTCTACAGGCCGGCTCCTGGTCCGGGCGCATCGGCTGCAAACAGCTGAGGGGCAGGTAGCCAGATGGCGTTTCAGATCTTCCCGCTTCGTTTCCACTCAACCAGCGTTGGTCCAGTGCCTACGCGGAGGTCCCCCTTGCGTCCTAGGTTCCGCCAGGCTCAGGAGGTCGGGAGGTGAGCATGGCGTGCTGGCGCTGTGGGGTCCATGGTGGAGCCCATAACATACATGACCGAGACGTGGGAACCGGGAAGGGGCACACGGCCCGTTTCCAGCCTTCCAACCCCTGGAGGGCAGCAAGCATTGAGAGCCATAAAGGGCACTTTTTATGAACAAAAACAACTGAGCTTGATGTACTTATAGGAAAATAAAATAGGAATAGAAAACTCCCTGTTGCTAAAAAGAATAAGATTACTGGGGTAGAGGGAGATTTTGAAGAAGTTGGAGAATTTGTGGATATGTAGCTTAACCGATGAAAGCAGTAAGTAATCCTCACGGGACGTGTTTGAGGTTGCCAGAATAGCTACAGTTGCGCCACACGGGAAGCCAGGAGTTTTCAAGGTGGTAGACACCAAGGAAGGGACAAGGGACCTGGAAGCCGTGTTAGGTAAAGGAAACAGCATGGGTATTACAAAAAATAGTACTTAAAAATACACATGGATGTGCTGGGCTTTATTTTAATGGGTGGAAATTCCACGGGCCTGTGTTTCTGCAAAAGGAATGTACTTTGGAAATAGTACTCGAAGGCCTGAAGGAGGAGGGAGCGCAGAGGGGACCCCAGCTGGGAGGATGGGGACCGAAAGCCCTGTGGTTTGGCTCCACTGAGGCCGTCCTCAAGCTCCCTCTCTGTCTTCCCGCACGGAAGCTGAACGGCCACACGGTCTCTTTCCCACACTCCTTCGGAAGCCAGGGTGGCCTTTTGACACGTTTCTGGTGAAAAAGGCATTAAGTCGATTTGGGACTTTTGGGAAAGATATTTTGCTTTCTGATTAAAAGGACAGAAACTTTCCCGTGCCCCTGATTCCTGCTTGAGATGCTGAATGGAGGACAGAATCTTATGACCATGAAGCAAAGCCACAGTTGGAGACAGCACCTGAGGCTTGAGGACGCGTGGCCTGGCAGCGTAACCGCCACGCAGCCGCCCCGTGAATGCTGGGAGTGACACCTGCAGCCTCTCACAACATAGTGGAGACCTGGGTCTTCCTGTGAGTGCCAGGACGGGCCTTCTAAGTGCAGAGAGAAGGCTGAGGAAGAGGCCAGCTGGTGGAAGCAAGATTTTCTCCCCTCGACCCTGCCCCTGAACACACATCTTCTTTTACCACGTGAACTGCGGCGGATGGAAGTTACATGAAAGACACCTAAATATAAGCTAACGCTGTGTAAGAGGAGATGGGTGACCTGTGTTTATTTCTAGCTTGTGAAATGTTATGAAAGAAGAGAAGGATCGAGGGAAATAGGCTGTAAGATGAGCAGATCCCTGAGGAAGCTTGGGGCCTCTCTGTCTGGGACGTCTCAGGAGCGGCAGTCTTGTTTGAGAGCTGGGTGGAGTTACTTTCCTGTGAGACCCGCTTGCCCTTCGAGTGGGAGGGCGTGAGCAGACGGAGGCCGTAGTCTTGGTTTCCTCTCTTTGCCTCCTCTTTCTGTCCGAGGGGAGCCCCAGCCCTGGCGTTCCACATGCCTCCTCTTCCTTTCCCATGGCCCTTCCTCTTTTTCTCCCACTGACTTCTCACTGACCATGTTTGGTGACGTCCCGGCCTGCAGGCCTGCTGTCTGTCCACTGTCCCAGGTGTGAACGCTGGGGCTCTCTCGCGCGTTTTGCCTTAGGCCTCTCTATGCCGTGCACATTTTCTCGGGTCCTTCTCTCCCAAAGGGCTACCCTTCCCTCCTTTCTCTGAAGGAAAATGAGAAGTCATAAATCATGAGGTTATACCTTTTGAAGATATGCATGATTTATTAAGCAGATTACTGCGCTGAAATGGATGCACCAAACACAATGATGAATGATGAAATTCTTACATAATCTAATTTTCCTAAACCAACCTGATTTAATCTTCTTCTCCCTTAAAGTCCTGTTTTACTACAAGGAGGGAGAGTCTTTCGCTCCTGCTCCATGAGTGTCCTGTCTCCCATTCAGGTTCTTTCCCTTTTTTGGCTTCGTTCTTCTCTGCAGAGGCCATTTGTCGACCTCGAATGGTGAGGGCCAGATCCACACCAGAACACCAGCGATGGGGCTGACACTTCTGACAAATTAAGTCTGAATCTCAGGGTAGGGCTCAGACATGGGTATTTTTAAAAACTCCCTAAGTGATTTTAATGTGGAGCCAGAGGTGAGAACCAATATTCCAGAACAGGCCTTCTCCATACAGCACTGCCTGTTGAAACAGAGGGAGCTGGAGTCCGGCTGGGATGGAAGGAAACCCCCCACTGAGCCGAGAGTGGTAAAGTAAAGCAGAAAAAAGTCACCTCCTCATGAGGGCATCAGGACTTCCCAAAGGGTAAGAGTGGCTGAGTGACGGTGCGTGGGCGCTGCCCACGTTCAGGGTATGCCCAGAGCTAAAACTGTTTCCAAAATCCCCTGTGCGACCACAGACAGCACGGAGCCTGTCATGCTTGTGTTTAGGAACAAAGCAGCAGACGCGCGAAGGAATCCCAGCAGACACGATGAATTAGGTGAAAAGCTTCTCTCCATCTTAGAAAGAAAAATAACGTTTTACACTTCAGTGAGCTTGTTGAAAAGTGCCCAGAGAATACACTTTTTCTTTTTTTTAACTCAGTGGGAGCAAGCACAACCATTTCTAGGGTGGGTAATTTTGCAAAAAGTTTTCCCGGGTAGTTTTAGTAAAACGTTTAGGAAGTTTTTTGGTTCCATTTAATGATTCATGTCTAGAGTTCTGGGGTGTGTATGTGAGAGAGAGAGAGAGACTATAGAATGGATCAGACACAGTTAGTGAAAGTTCAGAACAAACTCTCTGGAAGGTGAATTGGCAGTACTATTTTTTTAAAAACTTAGAATTTTGCATTTCACTCCCAGAAATTCTTCCTAAGGAAATCATCATGGAATGATGGAAAGTTGCAACTATTATAGTAGCAAAAAATTGAACACATTCTGTAAGCAACAAGTTAAAATAATTAAAATAATTGTAATACATATATGCAATGGAATATACTGTACATTCATCAAAAGAATTTTGCATAAGAACTTTTAAAGTGAAAAAATGGTTACATATATTGTTTGAAAAAATAGGTTACATAATTGCACATGTGATATGACCTCATTCATGTCAAAAATATGTATTTATTATTAGAAAAAGATTGAATGAGTATAACAAAAAAAGTTTATAGAAGTTATTCACCAGGAAGCAAAATCCTTGAAGATAGGGAATAAATAACTGCATTTGGACACATAGTAAGTTATGAAAACCTATATTGTTGAATTTAATTAAATTGTGTGATAGAATTATGAGTGATTTTGATTTTCTTGTTATGCCTATTTTCTAAGTTTTCTGTAACTAATAGATATTACTTAAAAATGAGCAAACATGGGGCTAGCCCCGTGGCTGAGTGGTTAAGTTTGCGCACTCTGCTTTGGCGGCCCAGAATTTTGCCTGTTCAGATCCCGGGTGCAGACCTGGCACCGCTCATCAGGCCACAGTGAGGTGGTGACCCACATGCCACAACTAGAAGGACCCACAACTACAATATACAACTATATACTGGGGGGCTTTGGGGAGAAGAAGGAAAAAAAGACTGGCAACAGATGTTAGCTCAGGTGCCAATCTTTAAAAAAAAAAAAAGAGCAAACACATCAAAATTTATACTATAGAAAATTTATCTACATGGACAAAGAATGAAATAAATATATAAAAAGTGAAATTAATTTTTGTCTGTTAAGGTGACAGAATAACAGCTGCCTTTTTAGTCTTTAATGTACCTCTACAGACACATGTGCACACACACACACAACTTGAAAATCACACTTTAGGTGATAAAATTTTGTTCATGGAGAATCCAAAAGAAACTATAGATAATTTACTAAAACACAAAATTTGTACCTAAAAGTCACTTGTTTTTTATATACTAGCATACAAGTCAGAAAAAGTAACCAAAATTTTTTAAAAAGACAGCAGTCACAAAAGCAATAAAGAACATGACGTACGTAGAAATACCTTTTTCAAAAGAGGAGCAAGAATGTTATAGAGGATGTTGTAACATTTTAATTATTGAACCCACGTGGTCTGGCTTCTCTTGGTGAAAATCCGGCCAAAAATTTGGAGAAGATATCTGCAAAATATATGTCTAATGAAAAAATAGTAATGAGAATATATAAAGGCAGGCTACAAATTAACAAGAAATTATAGCCTACGAATTAATAAGAAAATGGCAAACAATAGAAAAATGAGCAAAAAATATGAGCAGACCTGTCACAGAAGAAGAAACCCAAATGACCCATAAATATATGAAAAGAATTTCAAACTCATTAGTAATCAAGGAAATTTGTGCCAACTTCAGAGTGAAAGGCCATTTCACACCTGCCAGATTGGCAAAAATCAAATGCTCCTTTGACAGCATCACTGTTGGTGAGAATGTGGAAAACGGAACATCTCAAATACTCTAGGTGTAAGTGCAAAATTTTTTTAAAAAAATATTTAAAAAAATGATTGGCATCATTGTGTGAGATTGAATATTCAATTCCCTCCGACCTGCCAGCTTTGCCCCTGGATAGACACCCATGGGAGGTTTCCACACATGTGCATAGGAGATTGACGGGAATGTTCATTCTTCTTCCTAATAGCAAAAACCAGAAACAACACAAATGCAGACAAGTGAGAATGGATAAATCAATGTGGTTAATTCACACAGCTTAATACTACGGAGCAGTGAAAATGAAGAACAACACACCTTTCTTATCAGCGTGGGTCATTTTGAATGAAAAGAGCAAGTCACTAAAGAACAATTATATGAAGTTCAAATTTCGTGGGCAAAGAAAATACATTGTTTGGGGATAAACGCCTCTGTGGTAAAACTGGGAAGAAAAACAAAGGCATCATGAACCCAGAAGGAAACCCACAGCCTCTTCTCAAGAGACCCGCTTTCCTGCTGGGGCTCTGGCTCCCTCCACGCATGGAACCCCACGTCTCAGGAACGATGGAGAAGAGGCCTGGGGCAGGGTACATGGGACGGCAGCGTCGCCAAGTGGAGGGTATACATGTGTTCATTTATTACTATTCTGTAGGCCTTGTACATATATTAAAAATATGCTTTTTGTATTAAATATTTATTTACAATTTTTTGCTAAAGAATAAAAACTTTGAAAATGAGAGAAAACTTTATTAGAGCTGGTTTGAGCAGTCTAAACATTCCTCTTAGAGTAGCACGGGCTTTTGAGACAGAAAGCAGCATTTTCAGATGTGGCTGTGACATTTCTGACCCTCAGCTCTCTTGTTTGTCTGATGGGGATAAGGTGGAACTCCTCATGTATTGTTAGGGTTAAATGAGATTTTTTTAAAGCCCAGCTCATGGACGGCCATATACTAAGCAGGCAATATATGTGGTTTTGTTATTATTATTGACAGATCATACTACAATAGTGAAGAGTTGTTTAAAAATAAACAGGAATAGGAATTACAATCAGTCTTTTGAAATAACATATACTGAGGTTATCGTAAATTAGTGCTGCATTGTTTATAATATTGCTTCCAAATTTGAGGAATATATTTTATCCAAATAACTCAAAGTACTTGGTGCACTTCCCCCAGACTTTCCGACAGCCAGTTTGTGGGGACATTCGCTTGTCCCTCGCATTTCGTCCGTCACATCAGGCTGGATTACGCCTTAGTTCCTGTGGATCGCCAGGCAGCAGGAGTGAAGGTCGTTCATCCTGACGTCCGCTCCCATCCGAAGAAGATAGAGGGGAAGACGGAGGCTGAGAGGAGCCCTCGATTACTCAGGGATGCACGGGCGGGCAGGCTGGCACCTGGGAGCTTAAGGTTTGGCGTGGGCACTCCATCTGGGGGCATCACGGCCTAAAGTTGTGTCAAAGCGAACTGGTTGTATGGCCCCAGAGGGGTGGGCTTGGGGTGGCTTCTCCTGACAGCTTCAAAGGACTCAAAAAAAGTTACATGGCTGAAACTTCTGAACCCAAAGAAGAATTTCCTCCAATCGCAAGGAACCAAGACAAATGCCACATTTCCTGACCGCCCACTCACCTTGCCACCCCCGCCCCAGACCCTGAGCACAGAGAGAGAAATCACAGTAGTGAATTAGCATTCATGAGGCAGACTTTCCTTCCCTCACCCGCCGAGGAGGGGCCGGCAGCGGGCTCTGTGACTCTTCGAGCTGGGGACTGGCTTTCAGTATTAGACATCCGGAGTTTTTGAAAATTAACACTGGAACAAAAGTGACTCGCATACTCCATGCCCCCTTCACCCGCCCTCGGCCAAAACTTTAAGTATCTTTGGGGCTGCTTAAAAAAAAGAAAACAAAAAAAAACACGAACGGGAAACACTCTCTAGAAACGTAGAAATCAAATCAGTACTAAATGTGGCTGTGGCGATTACCACCAGCTATGACTTGTTGTGCTCCCAACCAAAGGAGCAATGTTTTACTATAAATGATGCCCCTCAGACTCTGCCATCCGCTCTGCTGTCTCTTTCCAGCAGTCTGACCGTCACGCGTGACTGCAGCCATGATGCAATAGGCTTGGGGTCGTGGCCTGTGGCTGGGGGAGGCCTGGTGATGGAGGAGCTGTGGACTTGGCCAGCCCACGCTGTGGGCACAGGGCCGGTGGCCAGAGCTTTTCCGCTGTGGCCCTGCCGGGCATCCGCGGCACCTGAGCCCCCTGGGAAGTGCCCCAGTGATCACAGACCGGGTGGGAACCCCAGGGCACCGTGCTGACTTTCCTGCCCTACACATTTCTTAGGTAAGAGTTTAATAATAAATTCAATTTCCAGTCCCCTCTTCTGCCTTGTGGGTTTTCAAAACCCAAAAGACTTACCTAAAGCAACGCACACATCCCGAGGAGATCCTGTCCCCCGTGGGGGGGCTGGGCTCTGAGATGTCCCGCCGACTCGTCTTCCAGTCCTCCATGGACACCCTCAGGATGACATCCACTGGAGACCTGCTTCTAGGGGTTGAGCTTCCCACCAGCAGGCAGTGTGAACTCTCCCAGACCACCGAGTAACACCAACACTGTGCGCTGAAGCCCCACAGGGCTCCCTAACCTGGGAGGGTGACGTGTTCCCGGGACAGTACAGCTGTACGGACAGCCACGTGGGGTGGTTGTCTACCCAAGCAGAGAACGACAGGTCCTCAAAACATGACTCTTTGGGAGCCTCGAAATTCACTATTATTATTCTCCAGCACATGGTAGAACATTCCAGAAAGTGCCCGAAGGCTGCTCACGCACAAAGGAATAGGGTGCGATCTGGGGTTGAAAGGTGTTTGCCTCAGTGTCCAGAGCAGCAGTAAGAGGTCTCTTCCCTCCCAGTCCTTTGGAAGAGCTCTGTGTCGGCTTTGGATGTGACGGATTGCTACGACCCAGTCATCCATGCATTTCACGGGAGGTGCGGGGGACATGCCTGTGACTTACCCAAATAGAGACTCTCCTCAAGTCTCGCTTCAATGAGGCATTCCCACCTTATGAAGGAAACTGGCACCAACCTTCTCTTACCGAGGTTAGCACGTGCTTGAAGAAGGAAACTGAGACTCAGCCCCGGTGTGCTTGATGCCTTCCCACAGCCTTCCATGGAACTGGGTCAACGGACAAGGAATTTTCGTGATTTAGCACTGCACTGAAAAACGGAAACGGTGCCCAACTCTGCTGCCATTTAGAACTTCAGCGCCGCTTTTGAAGGACGTGTGATGGTCCCAAAGGCACTTTTGTTTTGTTGAACATGGTGGGGTCTGGGCTCACGACTTTGGAAGGAGGAGCTGGAGGGGGGTGTGCTCTTTATCACATTTAGCAATCTTTTCTTTTCCTTTGGAGAGCATATTTGGTCTTGTTTAAGAAATTCTTTTCTATCCTCAGGTCAGAAAAATATTCACCTATATTTTCTTCTTAGAGATTTAAAGTTTTGACTTTGGCACGTAAGTCCTTGTTCTATCTAGAGGTGGTTGTGTGTGTGGTCTGGGCTCGGACTCCAACTTCAGCTTTGTCCATAATTGTAACCAGTTTTCTAACTGCATTTATTAATGATTTCTTCCTTTCCCTGAGCTCAGCTGTGTCACCCCGTCAGGCAGCAGATTTCCACGTACGTGTCTTATGAAGGGTGCTCAGCCCTCCTGGGGATCAAGGGAATGCGAACCGGGACAACTGAGATGTCATTTTACACCCATTTATTGGCCTCTCTGTGCTGTTCCACTGAAAATGTGTGTGGCCTTGTGCGGTACTGCACTGTATTATTTGTCACAAATCGTTAATCTAGGATAATCCAGCTAGCTCGTGCCGTATTCCTTTCTGTAACAGTCAGATTCGGTTTGCTGACGGTCTGTTTGGCGTTTGTGTGCCTGCACCCGTGGTTGTGTCAGGCCTATAATTTTCCTTCCTCCCTCTATTCTCGTCTACTTTTGGCAGCAAGCTCATGTTGAATTCACAGAATGGGCTGTGCAGTGTTCTTTCTCTACGAATTGTAGAACTAACATGAAGAATAGGTTTTAAGAAAAGTTTTCTTAAAGATTACAAAAGTAATGTACATTCATTACTAGAAATCATAAAAATACCCAAAATTATAAAGAAAAGAAGAAAAATAATTTATAGCATTATTGTCCAGGAAGCGCTCCTAAATGACTGCTAAACACATTTTGGCCTATTTCCTCCTGGAACTTCTGGTCAGCTTTTGCAGGATATGTCCAGCCCGCTCTTCATCTACAGACACACACACAGGATTACCATCATTGCAGCAAACACTATTTTATCTATTTTTGCTACTTCATTAGCATTTCCCTGGGCCATTAAATATTCTTCAAAAAAAGGAATTTTAGTAGTTGTATTTTAAGCTAATAAATCCATATTAAACTCCCCTGGGTCCCAAAGAAAAATTTTCATTTTTTTTAGATGAGTAGTTAAAGTCTAAAATCTCCACAATAATACATTAATGTCTATTTTCACTTCCTGTTAAGCTTCGGGCACCTGCACTTCATTCTTAGCTCCTTCCTCATCCTGACCCAGCTGGCCTGAGCAAGCCTGGATGGGCATCAGGTGCCCCAACCCCACCCAGAGGGGCATCGTGAATTTGCGTTGGAGCCCAGCCTTGGTGCTGGGGGGCGGCGGGTGCTCTGTCATCATCAGCCCCTGAGCTGCATCCTTTCCCTTCCTCCAGGCCTGCACTGGGCAGCTTATCCTGACTGAAGTTCCCCATACCGGCCCGGAGCCAGGTCACGAACTGTACTCAGCTTATCTGAGGCCTTGACAACGTGCTTTCCTGTTGCCAGATATTTATTCATTTATTTTGTTAGTCAGTTGGTCAAGTCAACAAAAATATACTGATTGCCTTCTCTGTGCTAAGACGCGGCCTGGATTTCAGTCTGCTGTTGAGATGTCATTCCAAGACAGGTGGACAGTCCTGTTTTGCCCCAAATTGGACCTCCTAGATATTGATGTCATATCAAGTTGACTATATCCCTTTGGATGCTGTAACTTGAAAGTCTGGCCACCCATCCTCGGATCCAGTTCTACATCCCGGCAGTCCCATGTGTTCTGGCGCCCTCCCCTCTCCTCGTCTGCCCTGAGCCAAGGTCCTAGCAGACCCTTCAGGTGAGCCTTCTTGGGTTCTGACCTTCACAGCATTCGTAGTTTACCAAAATGTCTTCACGTGTATTTTCCCATTCTAGGTTTTAAACCTTAAAATAACTCTCTGAGGTAGGAGTGGCAGCTTGTTTAATTTTCCTCCACTGAGGAGGAAATTGGCTTTAAGTTAATAAATAGCCTCTTTAGGACTTGAACACAGACCTTTGTCTGATTTCAGTGTTCTTTCCACTTGATGGGGGCTGGAGATGACTAACCTCCTCTTCGAATTGACCTTCAACTCATCTCGGGAGGCAGCCAACGTTCCAGTGTGAAAGCTTAGCATCTGAGGCCTCCCAGGACCACACTTTAACACCCAATCATTACTCAAAGGTGTAAATATCACAGAGTATACAGTTAGTAGGATAAAACCAGGGCATGTAAAGGAGCTTTGAGAAACATCCTTGACATTTCTCCTGGTCTCTTGTGTATGGGACCAGCCCCCCCATGAGAATATGGTTCTTCCCAGTCACAGATCTATCTGCGGGAGAGCTCTCTGTGGTTTTTCTCAGATCCAGGCTGGCGTGGGTGTTTCATAGGAGGGAGGTTATCCCGAAATACACAGCGTATGTGCAGTGTTATTGCTACCATCTTGGCCAGCCCTTCCAAGCTCTCCTTCCGTGTAGGGTCTTTGCTAGCAAGGACCTTGTTTAGAGTGCCCCTCTGCAAGGAACTCTCCAGAGATTGAAAAGCAAAAGAAAAAGAGAAACCATCTCCCCTGGTGACTGCTGTAGGTAGAGAGGGAGATGAATGAAACACAGTTCTTCATTTTCCTACTCTTTGAGAGTCAACAGCGACTTTTCCTGAGCTGCTCTCCCGCAGCGATTCTGTCAGTTTTGTTAGCATCACATTTCCCACATTAAATCACTCCCTGCTTAGAATTTTTAGAGTGGTGTTTTTTTCCTGACCTGATTTTGGCAGACTACAGCCCTTTCCCATGGTGTTGTACCTTTGGTTTTCATCTTGGTTTCTTTCTCTGGATCGGAGCTCTTGTAGAAAGGGATGTATCTTGCTCCTCTTTGTACACCAGTGCTTGCAATAACAGAAGGCACTCCATAAACGTTGTTTAAAAAGTGCACAGAGAACAAATTTGAGTGGGGAGAGGATGAGATATTTTGGAGCAAGCCAAGAAATATATATCCTGAGTAGAAATAAAAGGAGCTCTTCAAAGTGTTAATCTTTAACTCCAGACTTATTTTGTGTGGGTCAACTAGTTGATTTGTATTTATAGCACTACCTTGACTAAGGAATTCTATGCAAAGAAAGCCTCTTTATAAAGAAGTTAGACCTCTTAAGAAATCACAAAAATATTTGCACACCATGCAAATTAGCATTGACACGCTTGTTGGGTTCAGTCAATGGGGACACGCCTTCTCATTGAGGTTTGTTAGTGGTGATCGCCACAAGAGAATTTACACAAATACTCTTCATTTTTCAGCCCATGGTTGGAGGTAGAGGGGGCTGGCCCTAGGCAACATGAAATTCTGATCCCTAATAAACACGTTAGACTTCACGCACTGTCTCCACATTTGCTTCCAGAGAAAGTCTAAACTGTGTCAGACATGGGGTTAAGCACACAGAAAAAGAAAGTTTCTCTGCTTTAGAAAATGCACATTGATGACAGACAAATTAACCAGTATTTACAAAATAGTGACAGAAAGTGATGGAGTTTAATGGGACACCCAGGAAAAGCAGCTGACTCAGACTGAAGAGGGTGAGACAGAAGGTGTTCCTGGATTAGGGGACTCTTGGGTTGCGTCCTGAGGGCTGCATAAGAGTTGGCTGGAGATAAGGCTGTTCGGGCAGTGGGAATGGCAGGGACAGGCTTTGGGCTGTGGGCTTGTGGCACACCTGGTTTCCACATGTGTGTGCACGGATGCAGAGAGCCATGGGCCCACATCACAAAGGGCCTCGGGGGCCACACTAAGGAGCTTGGACTTCACTGAAAGTCCACAGAAGGCCATAAAAACCAATCCTGTGGTTCACTGAAATTCACTCAGAGTTCAGGGACCCTGCGCTTCATCCAAGCCCTTATCCCTGAAATCCTCCAGGCCCAGGGTAATCCACGGGTCCCACGGGAGGAGCATGAGTAGAGGGGATTTAAGAAGATCCCACTGGCTGCACCGTAGGGGTCATAATTAAGGGCCAGAGAGCAGGTGCCAAGCTGGTGCAGTGGTCCAGGCTAGGAGCCATCTGACCGCCGGCCAGGGAGCCTGGAGGAGCTGGAGATTCCCAAGGAGCAGACTCTAACCCGTCTTTCCCTCTCCTTTATTATTTTTATAAGGAAAACATTTTTTTTATTTAAAAATTTTCCTGTCTCATTTTATTTCATTTTCATTTGTATTAAATAATACTTTATAGTCTACTCCTCTCTTTACCCAATGGTTTGGAACCTATGCTTATGTTACTACATCTGTAGCCAATTCTCTGACAATCAGATTTAATCTTTAGTGTTTTTGGGATGGAAGTACACTTACTCAGACCTGGAATACCTGGAATACACATATAATGGGAGTACATGCTCAAAAAGTTTTACTGGCAGGGACACACAGTCAAAAAAGCATGAGTCCAGAGGCTGGCCCTGGGCATAGTGGTTGAATTCGCACACTCCACTTCAGTGGCCCAGGGCTCGTGGGTTTGGATCCCAGGCACAGACCTACACGACACTCATCAAGCCACGCTGTGGTAGCATCCCACATACAAAATGGAGGAGGATAAAGCAGGCTATGGATTCAATGCAATCCCTACCAAAGTTCCAACAACATTTTTCACAAAAATAGAACAAAGAAGCCTAATAAATATTTATATGGAACCACAAAAGACCCAGAATAGCCAAAGGAATCCTGAGAAAAAAGAACACAGCTGGAGGTATCACACTCCCTGATTTCAAAATATACTACAAAGCTATAGTAACCAAAGCAGCATGGTACTGGCACAAAAACAGACATACAGATCAATGGAACAGAATCAAGAACCCAGAAATAAACCCACACATCTACGGACAGCTAATATTTGACAAGGGAGCCAAGAGCATACAATGGAGAAAGGGGAGTCTCTTCAATAAATGGTGTTGGGAAAACTGGACAGCCACATGCAAAAGAATGAAGTAGACCATTATCTCACATCATACACAAAAATTAACTCAAAATGGATTTAAGACTTGAATGTAAGACCCCAAACCATGAAACTTCTAGAACAAAACATAGGCAACACGCTCTTTGACATCGATCTTGGCAGCATATTTTCAAGTACTGGGTCTGACCAGGCAGGGGAAACAATAGTAAAAAATAAACAAATGGGACCACATCAAACTAAAAAGCTTCTGCACAGCAAAGGAAACCATCAACAAAATGAAAAGACAACCTAACAACTGGGAGAAGATATTTGCAAACAATATATCTGACAAGGGGTTAATATCTAAAATATGTAAAGAACTCATGCATCTCAACAACAAAAAAACTATCAACCAAGTGAAAAAATGGGCTATAGATCTGAACAGAGATTTCTCCAAAGAAGATATACAGATAGCCAATAGGCACATGGAAAGACGTTCAACATCATTAACTATCAAGGAATGCAAATAAAAACTATAATGAGATATCACCTCACTCCGGTCAGAATGGCTATAGTTAACAAGACAGGAAACAACAAGTGTTGGAGAGGATGTGGAGAAGGGAACCCTTGTACACTGCTGGTGGGAGTGCAAACTGGTGCAGCCACTATGGAAAGCAGTATGGAGATTCCTCAGAAAATTAAGGATAGATCTACCACATGATCCAGCTATCCCACTGCTGGGTATTTATCCAAAGAACTTGAAAATGCAAAGGCATAAAGATACTTGCACCCCTATGATCACTGCAGCATTATACACAATAGCCAAGACTTGGAAGCAACCTAGGTGCCCATCAAGGGACGAATGGATAAAGAAGATGTGGTATTTATACACGATGGAATACTACTCAGCCATAAGAAATGATGAAATCTGGCCATTTGTGACAACATGGATGGACCTTGAGGGTGTATGATGAGTGAAGTAAGTCAGAGGGAGAAAGTCAAATACCGTATGATCTCACTCTTAAGGAGAAGACAAAAACAACGACAAACACATACCAACAGAGACTGGACTGGTTACAAGAGGGGAAGGGGGAGGGAGGAGGGCAAAAGGGGTGATTAGGCACATGGGTGTGGTGATGGATGGTAACTAGTCTTCCGGTGGTGAACGTGATGTAATCTACACAGACATTGAAATATAATGATGTACATCTGAAATTTATATAATGTTATAAACCAATGTTACTACAATAAAAAAAGAATTAAAAGATCAACAAAAAGTAAATTTAAAAAACCCAGAAAACAAAAACAAACAAAATGGAGGAAGATTGGCACAGATGTTAGCTCAGGGCCAACCTTCCTCACCAAAAAACCCTAGCACGAGTCCATTGTCTAGAGAAGATCTTCTCTACCAGGGCTGTGCAGTCGAATCTGCACTGAGTTCCCGGCCAGAGGCAGGGCACAGACATGGGGTTCTCAAACACACTGCAGATGTGTTGCGGTGACGGGAGCCCTTGGCTCAGAATCATTGTTCTAGAGCAGAGGTTCTTAGGGTGCGGTCTGGAGACCTCGGGGGTCCTTAGGACTTTGTCAGGGACTCCACAAGGGCAGAAAACACATTCATAACAACACTAAGGGGGTGTCTGCCTTTCTTGCTCCCTCTCTCATGTGTGTACGGTGGAGTTTTCCAGAAGCTCTGTGACATGTAATGATGTCATCGTTCTGGAAGCTAATGGAATGTCTGCTTGTGCTCTGTGCTTTGAATTTTTTTAGTTTCAATTTCTAAAATGGTAAATACAAATAGATATAACACACATAAACAAAAGCTCTCTGGGGCCCTCAATAATTTTTAAGAGTTTAAAGTATCTTGAGACAACAATGTGCCCTATTCTAGAGAGTCTGGAAGAACACAGAAGGCCATGAAATATTTATATATACACATAATACAGTGGCAGAGACGAGCACGGGCACTTGAGTGGCTTCCAGTTGTGAAGAGCATCGCACAGCGTGTTGGAAACTGGACTTCAAAAGCTTTTGATCTCATATCATCTTTAAAAACACTTTTGAGCATGCACTCACAATATATATTATTTTAAATCAACTAAAATATACTATTTTATAAAACAATAATCACAAAATATAGGAATTTTAAAACTGCGATAATGATGAATTAAGTAATATTTTAAAATAATTATTTTTATTAATGGTGAAAGCATCTTTTGCTCTCAATAAGGAACAATAAAATTAATAAATATGCTTCATTATATTTAAAAAAATCATCATCTGTCACTTTGTGATAAAGCCATTCCATGTCTGATTCTAAGTTTGCTGTATCATGATCCTTGATGTTAGTGACGTCAGAGCTGGAAAAGACACCTGCAAGAGACAGAAAAGAAGAGAAGATGGACAGAAAGAAAAAGCCACGGTGCCTCCTCAGTCACAATGAATTACGTTTTGTTCTCAGCTATCAACTCTGCAAAGGTTTTTGTTGAAACTCAGCTAGCAACTCCCAATCTTCTTTGATGTCAGTTAGTTGGCAAGGTGTGAAGATATGTTGATATTTCCAACAAACGGGTTCAAAATCTCCTGAAATTCTTCGTTTGGATAATTTGTAAACAGACTGGGGAATTTGGCTTCAAGAGTGCAGATGAGAGTTTGTAGATTGCACAGCTACATCGGCTTCGGCAGCAACATCGTCTAACAGGGGTAAGCCAGATGCCACACTGCCCCCTCTGAGCCCAGCAACTCAGTCACTTCAGGACCGTCGGTGACGGTGACCCCTGGTCCCAAAGGGAGAACTCCACCCGAGATTCGTACATCAAGCACCGGCACGAGGAGCTCAGAGGTTGCCCATTCTTCTCCTGTGTCTCCTGGTTGTTGCTCCGAGCTCTGGGCGCGGCTGAAAGCCATTGGGAGTTTAACTAGAGGAGAGCGTCAACAGGCACGGGAAACAGTCAGGGCACAGCAGCGGGGGACTGAGGGGGACGGACAGGAGGAGCCTGGGGCCCGGCTCAGCACAGGCACAGGGAAGGCGTGCATTCGAGAGGCATTTTGGAAGTTCGGATGTAGGAGGAGAGAAGTCCAGAGGTGGTAGGAGGACGATAACGCCCCCCCCCCCGCCCCCCCAGGCGTGGGAGGAAGAGGGCAGGGATGAGGTCTGACGAGGTCCTTTTGGATGAGGTGGGGTCACACCCCTGTGGGGTGAAGGCAACATCCTGCAGCCCCGGGAGTGAAGGGCAGGCCGAGGCACAGCCGGTTCCCACCAAGTCTCACGGTTCCGCCCTCTTTTGCCTGCATTCTTTGCCTTTTTGGAAAGTCATCAATTTCTCTGAGACTCTGAAGAAAGCAACCGATTGGGCCCTCTTCAGAAAAATAACATACACCCCTCAATGTAAAATCGTGTGCAGGCTTCACAGGGCCCCGTCCTCCAGACGGGAGCCCTGCTCTCCTGGGCCCTGGCTGTCCTCCCACCGGCGGCATCTCCCTGTCTCTGTGCCTGTCTTCTGAGTCAGAGGTAACTTGCTAATTATAAGTCACTTCCTATTTTAGAAATGCTGATGACTTATGGTCAAATGCTTCTGTTCATCATGCTGATGCAAGCACTGTATTTTTAATGGGAGGTGAGAGAGGGCAGGCAGAAGGGAGGAGAGAGAGGGGGTCCCTTTGAGGGTTTGTGGGTGAGCTCCTAGGGGAGGGAGGCAGTGGGCACACACCTGCAGACGAGTCTTGCCTAAGTGAACCAGAATCTAACGAGAAGCAGGAAAAAACAAGCTAAGTGACACCACAAGAAAGCAATCAGCAAACCCAGAATGTGGGCTCTTCTACAGAACAAATGGCCTAGTCGCCCCAGCAAATTAATAGCATGGAATGTTAAAAGGGAATGTCACAGAAGAAAAGCCTTAGGAAACGTTAGCAACCAAAAGCCCCAGGGCTCTGTTCTCTTGTGAGAACTTAGAATACACACTCGGATCGGACGGCATTAATAATTTAGCTAGGTGTAATAGTGGTGGTGATGTGAAAAGGACATATTCGCATCAGCTGGGGATGTGCGCCTGCGTTTCTGCGGGGGGAAGGACAACATCTCTGGGATTTGTTTTGAAACAATCCAGAAAAAGCCAGAGGGGTGATAGATGAAACAAATTCAGAAAGTGTTGATAACTGTTGAAACTGGATGGTGGATGGGGGCGTGTCATCATACTCTTTTCCACTTTGTTCTATGTTGAAATTTCCCACGGTAAGTTAACGAGATTATAAATAATCGTTTAGAAGTGTGGTTCTGAACTCCGGCTGATGACCAGACTCCCGGGGAACTTGAAAGAAAGATTCCGTGAGCCACACCGTCCTGCTGGACCAACCCTGGGGGCACGTTTCTCTCAGGGGAGAATACGTCATTTTATAATTTCCCAGGACACTGGCGCTGCCAGGTCTGACCTGGGAATCCTCCCACCCTCCCCTCTCCCCCTCTCTCCTGCCTCTCTCTGCTTCTCCCTTGCTTCTCCTTTGGGCACTTTATCAGGGCTGAGGGCAGGAGCCTTGGGGGCACAGGGACCAGCCACTCATGGATCCCACACTGGCAGGCCGATCCCTCCCTCCCATCTCGGCCTCGGCGTCCCCGCTGTTGACCAGGCGCTGGCCCTCACGCAGTTCTTTCCACAGAGTCCTCTGACCACCCCCGGGATAGGAATGCATCCCCTGCCCAGGGACACCTTGAAATAAAGCTGTTGGGGAGGTGAGGTCTTAACATGAAAGCCTGTCTTTTTCTTTCATCATTTGTAAATAGCACACATCAAAATTTGTTCTTAAATAATTTATTTTTTAATATTGGCTTTTGTGAGAAGTTACACTTATTTAGGAAAACTTGGAGAAACCAAGAAACAGAGTACATAGCAGTTTATTAAGGACAACTAAATGTGCAAATTTCAAATGTTTTCTATAATAAGTATAAATAATTCCAGTTTTTCACATTAAGAATGAAAATATCAATACACACAAAATATTAAAATATCATATTTAAAAGAACTAGAGAAAATGCTGGAGTTTATTTGGGATCTTCCAAAAGAAATTTCAAAGAATGTCAGGGAGATGGACTCCAGGAGGAAGCATGTCAGGCAGGCAGGAAGGCTGCGAGTGGCAGATGGCACACATTCAGGTCCCTGTCCAGACCCGATGGGGGTGGCCTTCGCCTCTGGGGACAATGTGTTTCCCTCCTTTTTGTTCCAGAACAAGGACGACAGGAACACAAAGCACACTGACAATCTGCAGGCCAAGGGCAGAGAGGGCTCCTCTTACTTGTGGTGATGGGGTTTTGTGGTCCCAGTGCGGGGATGTCACTGGACTGGAGTCTCTTCCCAGCACCCCAGACCTCACCGAGGGCCAAGTCTGCCCCTGGGACCTGCTCCTTCCTGGTCTTCTCTCTACGGAGGTAGATACTCAGAGGCATCCACATTCTGTGAGAACACTTTCCCAGAGGGCAGCTGGGAAGCGCTCTGCCGAAGCCTCAGTCAGAGGAAGCAGGAGATTTTCTGGGTGTAGGTGACAATCCGTCCTCCCCCAGGGAAGGCCCCAAAAGGCATCGAGGGGGCCAACGCCTGCTGCAGTCGGAACACGACCCGGGCGAGGGTGTTACCTCCGGAAGACACCAGAGAGCCTTCCCCAGGGAAGAAGGAACAGCTTCATTTAAATAACTTTGATATTTGCAATAAAATAAATAAAGTGAGTTATAAACACACAACAAAACAGTCATCTGAGTTCGTGAAAACTTGATGAGCCGTGCCCCCACAACAACCAGAAAACACGTTATTATTATTCATTCTCCTGTTTCAACTCCTAGGGCAGCATTTACCATCATAAGAAAAACTGCCGCATCTGCCACACAAGGGGACACCAGGATGTGCACACCTTTGTGCACACCTCAGTCCAAGCCACCCTCTTCAGAAGAGAAGACAGCGACGGCCACGAGTGGCAGGCTCCCCACTGGAACAGTCTGACTTCTAAAAGGTGCATTTTGTCAAAAGCAGCTGGTTCGTTTTTCAGTGTGAACGAACTCTGTCTCAGCAGCCTCAGACTCACAGCCCCCGGATGGTTCTGCTCTGGCCATGTCTGTCGGGGGCACAGGGACGAGGCAGGGAGGAAAAAGCCATTAACTGCTGACACTCTGCACGTGTCCATTTTCCCTGAGCTTCTGAGCTCCCTCGGAGGCTGCGGGCCAGGAATGCAGCCTCACGGCTCGGAGAACGTCCGACGGAGGGCAGGTGCCACAGCTCTGGCCTCCCAGCCCACCAGACCACGACGAGGCAGTCCTGGCGTGCATTTGAAGCCCACCGAGTCCCTGGCCTTCTGGCTGGCGGGAGGTGCCCGGGGCAGACCCCACGCCATCTGCCGCCAGTCATGGGCGCCGCTCCCAGGCCACCTGGGACCATTCCTGTCACAGCCGAGTGCTTATCTTTCCTCACCGCTCAGAGACACGCGGGGCCCTGCTGCGGGGAGTGCTGTGCTGCGGCCATGGGGCCGGCCTGCCCACCGGTCAGCCGTACATCTGCTTGAACTGAAAGCACTCGTTGCAGTAGCCGCTGCACTTGGCGTTGCCGAAGTGGTCGCAGGCGGGTGCACGGCAGCGCTGCTTGGGGGGCTCCTCGGGCGCTGGCTCACCGCGCCGGGCAGCTGGCACAAGCTGGCTGAGGTGTTGGCACTCCATGCAGAGTTCCTCGCTGCGGCAGGCCAGGATGTTCTTGCAGGAGGTGCGGGCGCACTCAGGCCTGGCCGCGCTCTGGGCGGCCCGGGGCACGTCCCTGCGCTGGCTCGACCTCTGGTGGAAAGAGCAGAGGGCACTGTCACCATGAGTCTCGGGTTCGACATGACCTCACACAATGGCAGGGACCCCACAGAGAGTTCAGACGACCAGGGGACCCAGAGCCCCTGGTGCGGTCTGTGAACAGCTGCTCCCCAAGGACGCCGCCTCCCCATCCCAGAGGCAGACCCAGCCCCAGGGAGGCCGAGGAACCACCGGTCCCCTGAGGGCCATGCGCAGCCCGCCCCTTCCATGTGGGTCAGTAGGAAGCTGTCCTGTTCAACAGACCCCATTTTCTGTGGACAACAGGGCGGGAGGCACCTATTAACCAAGGTGTGCCTTCTGTGTACACCACTCAGCGGAGGGGCTCGGACACCCTGGCTCCCCTGTCTCCTCGTGATAAGCACACGAGTAGTTCTGTGCTTCTCCTACCAATCCAACAATCTCTGATCGCCATCTGGCTTTCTGGAGGCATTGAGTGGTTTTATTGAATGGCTGATTTTATTTTATTTTTATACTTTTTATTATTTTTTTGGTAAGGAAGATTGGCCCTGAGCTAACATCTGTGTCCATCTTCCTCTATTTTGTATGTGGGATGCTGCCAAAGTGTAGCTTGATGATTGGTGCTAGGTCCATGCCTGGGATCTGAATCCACGAACCCCAGGCCACCAAAGCAGAGTGCATGAACTTAACCACTACACCATCCGGCTGGCCCCTATGGCAGATTTTACTCACTTTTTAAAATGGATTCTAAACCATACTTAGGGCACAAAACTAACAGCAGGTGCTGCCCTTCCAACCCGGGGCCACAGCGACTCCCCCCGTTCCTCCCGGGGCTCGGCAGGGAGTGAAGTCTGCGCGTCACCATGGGAAGGAACCACTCCAGCGAGGGCACCGGGCGGGGGGCAAGTACCTCAAAGTGTCTCACCAGCTGCTCTTCCGTCCTCTTGGCTTCATGAAACCTCTGGCTCTGGGCCTCAATGAAACACTTCTGACAGTATCCTTCAAACACGGTGCTCCCCAGGGCGCCACACTCCCTCCCCAGGCAGGGGACGGCATTCTGGAACCTGGAGGCTGTGGGGCCGGCTTTCCCCGAGGCAGCGACGAAACCTAGAAGAGAGTTGAGGCTGATCAGAACCACAGGTGGGTCCCTAGGCGGACAGACGCTGACACTGGGGCCGTGGACAGGTCCAAACAGAGATTACACAGCTGCACTGCTCATCCCAGGACCGGAACAGGGGCCAAGCGTTCCCTCCTGCTCTAGGACCAGAGGTTTCTAAAACCCCCGTGTTTTCTCGCAAGGTCAGCACAGACAGCCCTCTCTCCAACTACTGCTGCTCAGATTTGGAGCTTCTCTTATATATCAGAGTTCAAAAAAGTCTAGTCTGAGCTGTACCCTAAAAAGGCAACACCGGACAACCTTATGCAAACAGGTCTGTGAAC
The DNA here is from genome assembly GCF_021613505.1 of Equus quagga. Lineage (NCBI taxonomy): Eukaryota > Metazoa > Chordata > Mammalia > Perissodactyla > Equidae > Equus > Equus quagga. Next base: position 895,331 of record NC_060277.1, read on the forward strand.
TCCACCCACAGGCTCTCTAGCGTCCGGAACGTGGCATTCTCTGCCTTTTGCTTCTGTGTGTGGCTGGCAGAGCCACTGTGACTGTCCCTCTGTGCAGGCCACATCCTACCCCACCACCTAGAGGGGCTCTGTGTTGGAGGTTAGGGAACACATGCCTCCCAGGCAGGGGTCTGAGACGGGGGTAGGAAGCCAATCACTGGTTCACTCACGTTTGTTTTCTCTGTACTCGATAAAGCACAGGGTGCAAAAGCCCTTGTTTTCTGGAGTCCCAAAGTACATGCAGCCAGCTTTTCTGCACTTGCTTGTGGCCGTCCTGTCTCCAGGGGTCCGAGCGGCCTGAGATAGGCAGCCGGCGGGGGCCTCGTTCCCCAGCCTGCGGCAAGAATGTGGGGAGAGACTCTGGACAAGCTGCGAGGGGTCTGACTTGGAGCGCTGATGGCAGGAAGAGGGGGCTCCAGAGGCGAGGTCGGAGGGCGGCTCTGCTGTAGTCCTTTTGAAGCAAGCACTGCAGATGCCGTTGAAGGTCCTGGTGACGTCCTGGAGGCAGGCGCGGCACTGCCCAGGGTCCACGCGCCTGGCGCTCTCGGTGGCGGGGCCCGCGCCGAGCTGCCGGGCGTTGTGGCAGCGCTCACAGAAGCCGTTGTGCTGCACGTTCAGCGTGAAGGGGCAGCCGGGGCTCCGGCACTTCATGGCCGTGGTCTCGCTGAACAGGAACAGGCTGGGGGCCGTAGGTGGGGCCGAGCGGGGGCCCCCGGCCGGCTCCTCGGGGCTCCAGGCCGGGGGCTCGCAGGCCTCACCGCGGGAGGCCCCCAGAGCCACGCCGGGCAGCGCCTCAGGGCCCGGCCGGGAGCCCAGCTTCAGGGGCTTGTTCGGGCCCCTGCGCCTCCGCTCTGAGCACTCGTGGCACAGGGGCTGTGTGTTCACCGACATGAAGAATGGGCAGTTGGGCGTCTCGCACTTGACGTCCATGAGGGAAAGGTGCGGAAGCGAAGGCTGCAGAGCGCTCTGGGCGGGCGCCTCTCTCCGCACGTGCTCGCTGCTCTCCTGCCACTTCTTGTACTCGTGCTGGACCAGCTCAAAGTAGTCGTCCACCAGGTTGATTTCTGCAGGCAAGTTCGCTTCATCCAACCTGAGGACCACGAGGGAGAATGTGAGGTGACACAGACACTGACTCAGACACACACAATGACTCTCATCCTCAGCTCACAGCGCGGACTCTCAGAATCTGGATACAGAGACGGCTTGATGACGGCTCCCTGAGACGCAGGCCCACAGGAAAGCGGCGGCCCAGGGCCGCTGAGACATCATTATCCTGAGAATCACCATCATATTTAATCCGTCTGGGTCCACCCAAGTCACAGATAATTCCAAAGAAAGGGCCACTCTGGGGCTGCCTCCACTCTGAATTCCTGTCTCCTCTTTCAAAAAGCCACTCGCTTTCTAACATCTCAGAGATCAAACTCTTAGTAAAACACGACTCAGTGAACTCATTTGGGGCTTGTCTGCTTTACGGTACAAACTACCCTGGAACTCTGTGTTCTGCATTTTGCTGTCATTCCTCTTAAACCTGTGCCTGATCTCTGTTAGAGCTGACAGCGACCGAGAGGCGGACACTCCTGGAGGTGTTGCTGACTTCAGACACCCCGTAATTTGTGAATCTCCACTCTGAGAAACCAATTCCCTGACGCCTTTGTGGTCACCTCTCATGCCTTTCAAGTTCTAAGAAACAGGTGTCTCTATCATAAAGCTGGCGTTTAAAGTCTGGACACCTGCACACCAGGTACTCTGGGTCTCTCCCCCACTTTCCATGTGGCAAAATCATACAGCTGCCACATACACACCAACCCAGTCTGTGTCTGATGTGTCTGTCCGTCTGTCCTCGCCAAGAAGCCAAGAGAGAAAGGCTTTTGTTTCCAAGAATTTTCACTTGCTGATCTAAGACCAGGGCAATTAAAAAAAAAAAAAACTACTATCTTTGATGTAAACACACTCTTAATTCTGAGTCTGAGCCTCCAGATGTGCAGGGAGATCATTCCGAACCAGCACTTGTTCCCATCTGACACCAAAGTCAGCAGGCCTGAGGTGAGCCTCCGCCCGCACACAAGCCTCTCCGTGTGTTTCCCATCGGGGGAAACCGGCTCCAGAGCTGCTCGCTGCCAAGGCCCCGGCGGGAGCAGCTCATGCGGCTGAAGCAGGAGCCGGACGCCGAGGACGGAGCGGGGGGAAACCCTTACTTGGCAGCGTTGATCAGGTGGGTGGTGCCATGGTCCCAGCCCTGCACCGGGATCTCCATCACTGTCAGATACTCTTTCAGCAGCTTGTCCTTCATCTCATTCTCAGGATCCGTCAAGAAGTGAACTTTTAAGTCTTCAAATCTTCCTCGCTCTCTGTTAACAAGGGGAACGGCTCGGATTTCTGAGGGAAAAATAACACAAGCGAAATATGATTCTACTGAACGAAACTGTGTGTGAGGCCACAGAGGGGTAATGGTGAAATTCTGCAGGCACAGAAAGGGTGCAAGCATGGGGTGGAAAAGCACGCTCTGGCTACACGCCCAGCCGTGGAAGGAGAGTGCACTGACTCTAGCAGACAATGCAGTTTCCAGGAAGCTCACAGAGTATTCAGCTGCCTGGAGGGGGCGGATCTCATTGGTTAAATCTCCACACTTCAGGATCAGATGGACCTGAGTTCGAATCCTGACTTTGCCACTATCAAGCTCTGTGACATCAGCAAGTTGTTTAACTTCTCTGAGCTGCAAGTGCTTCCCCTGTGACCTGAGGCTACCAAGGCTTACAGCCCATTGGGATGCTGTGAGGACGCCATGAAACAAAATAACGCACTTGATGGACTCAACTGCACAGTTAGCTGTCCCCACAGCAGCTAAGCTGCATTCCTCGGTGCCAGGCTGCGCTCTGTGTGCCAAGTGTCGTGTGTTACAGAAACGTCATGGTGATGCTACAGGCGCACCTCTACCTGTAACTATGTGCTGAGGGGCTGCCCACGCCCTACACGGAAAGGCAGGGGCTTCAATCACTGCTGTGGCATTAATGCCGCTAACCATGCACATGGCAGAACCCTGAGTTTCAACAACGGAGGCTCAGGGAGCCCATTTCAACCAGGAGCAAGAGTGAAGCCTGACGCTCCCAGGGAGCAGGGTGCACGCTGTCTGCCAGCAGTCACAAAGGGAATCGAGTGTCAGTTTCTCACCTGGCCCGCTGTCCTTGAGGGTCACCAGGGGCACGAAGTGGTGGCTGTCGTAGCCAAGGACGACGGGGTATCGGCAGCACTCCTGGGCCGGCCAGTGGAGAGGCAAGTAAATCCCGCCCACTTTCAAGGGAGCGAAATTGGAGCCCGAGTCCAAACTTCTCAGCATTTTGTCTGTTTAAGGAAAGAGAAAGAACAAATAAGGCCCTCAGGTGACTCCCATCAAATTCGACTTGGCCTGTAACTGTGGTGCTCTGGGTTCTTCCCAGGAGTTAGGACATCAAAGCGGGAACGCACTTAAATACACGGGGTGGTCTCTCACCTGAGATGACAATGATGGGCCTTCTGAGGATGTTGCAAAGGACAAATATGTGTATTTCCTCCAGGGAACTGTACTGCAGGCCACCTCGGGCCCCCGGGGTGTCCGCGGACGCCATTCGGACGAGGGTGTCCCACTCCTCGGTCCAGTTCTGAGGGGAGATGGAAAAAGATGACTGAAGGGATTCTGCGTCAAAAATCATTCTGACTCCACCTGTAATTATTCATTTATTTAACTCAGCTTACTCTTCCCCTTTCTGGAAATCATCATTCAAATGATCACCCTTTTTTCCTCATTTTGGTTTTTTTCCTTTACTTTTTCCACTACAAGGCAGACTGAGAAATGGGGGAGGATGGGGACAGCACCTGCCTTCAGAAAAATCCCTGATGAGGCATAACACTGGAGCCCCTTGTCCAAATGAGCACAAAATTCCCAGCTTGTGACCGAGACCGGGGAGGCTGGTGCCTGAGCATGAGTGGCAGGCTCAGGAAACAAGCAGAGGATGATCGGACCAAAGAACCAAGGAGGCGCAGGGAGGGCCAGGATCAGAGGGACCCGGCCATGTGCACGGCCACAGCCAGGAGCTGCACCCGCCCGCCCGGCTGACAGGAGCCTCGGGCTCCTGCGACAGGAGGTTTTGGTGTCCTTTGTGGACTGTGCTGGGCTCGGCCGAGCGCACGTGACCCGGCCCATTACGTGCTCCTGACAGTAGGGCCGGCCTGAGGGTCCCGTGTCCCCATGGAGCCCAGTCGACAGATGCCAAACAGGAAAGAACACGTACCCGGGTATCGTAGCAAAGCCCCGTTTCCACGAACTCCTGAGACTTCAGGGACTCCAGCTGCCAGCGGAATTTGAAGTTGCGTGTGTCGGTTTCCTTGAGGGTGCTGAACAGCACCTTCCTCAGCACCAGGTCCGTATCCGGGATGCCCCACATGTACTGGGAGGCGGCGTGCATGAGGCAGTTCCCGTCACCTGCGGACAGAGCAAGGACGTCAGGCAGCCGCAACAAGGGCCTAGGAGCGGGTCAGAACCAACCCGGCCCTGCTGTGCTCGTGGCTGAGTGGGGCGGGTGGGCGATGCAGGTGGCGCATTTCTCAGTCAGGGGCCAAATGACAACAGCTCACAAGCTGATGTCAGCTTTAAGGAAGAAAAGCATCCTTTTCCTCTCATTTTCAGTGACTGAGAGCAACAGAGCCGGAGACCAGGGCCTGATCCTGTGGGACGCGGCTCCAGCCTGGCTTTGCCCTGACTGCGTGAGTGGCCTTGGGGGCCATTCCTAAACCTCTCTGAGGATTCTGTCCCTGTGTGACATGAGGCCTTCGGGTTACCATCTCTCAAGGCTGTCCCTTTCCATTGCTCTTCCATGTCCTGGCCACAACTCTGCACTGACTCTCTAACTCTAGGAGACCACAGCGGGCACCCATTGCAAGCCAGGAGGCTGGCCTGCCCGTTTGCTGGACAGGGATGGTCTGGCTGTGACTTCGTGATAAACGGCTGGACCGTCCCCTGCTGCCGTTGGGGCCTTGGAATGTCCTCTCCTGGTTGTGAAGTGACAGTGAGAGCTGCAAACTAATTACCTGCTGCCTACCTGCCACGGCCCCCAGAAACGCCTCACGTGAACCTGCTGGCTAACAGCTGCATAGCCCTTTCTAAAAGTTAAGGAGAGCCTGGGTGTCTACACTGGCACAAATCCAGTGTCTAGGGCTAGCACTTTAAGAATTTTGAGCATTCTGAGAAAGAGATCTAATTTTATTCTATTAATTTGTTACTTTCACAGGTTAAGATCCACATTCAAGAGATGGCATTTTTTACAACCTCCAAACAATAAAAATTTGGGGGGAATTTTAATTAAAAAAGTTAAATCAATCTCCTTTGGCAGGTGCACAGCTGGTTTTATAAAGAAAGGTTCACCTGTTTTCTTACACTGCTCTGTAAGTAGGGCAATAAAAGCTATGTGAAATGTTATCAAGTTTTCGTTATAGTCAAACCGTAAGAAAAACCAAAACAACAAAGAAAACCCCTCAAATGTATATCCACAGACAGTATGCCTTCAATTTACACACTTAGAAACACTGGCTAAATAAGTATCCAAACGAACAAACAGTGAAGATGGCTCAAGCCGTGTGGCAATGACTGCGTTCTGCTGAAATTTCCCCTTTGCAAAATCTAGAGCACAGATAAGGCCTTCCTTCTTCTTCTTCTGCTTACTTTCAGTTCTTGATTGAGATGCACCAGAACAAAATTCCCTAAGTAACATCTGGAATTCCCCAGCGCTAAGTTATTTGACTAGCAATTGAGCAACAGCTATTGTACTTTTTGTTCTGGTGTGTAGACATTTAAACTGCCAAGTGCACCCTGGACTTTCCAAGTGGGTGTGGTCAGGGCGGGCTGGAATAAGCCACTCATTATACAAGCGAAATTGCTGCAGCCAATAGACGCTGGAATTTTTCGCATGAAGTTTCAATTCTGTGCCACCTACTCCCTTCCTCATCCACCGCAGTCTCATATCCTCAAATGCAAACTTGTGAATCACCCCCTCCCCAAACAGACCACTGACTCTGTTGAACCCTCCTGTGGGGGAGGGCTTAAAAAAAGAAACAGGTGCTAATAAAAATCAGAGAGGAAAAGCCATTTGCTTTCTCCCCTCCCCTAAACAGCTTTTCTTCCTTTTCCAGAATTTTAAGGAATTTTCTTGAAAGTGGAGAAATAAAAGCATTCTGAGCCTAAAATCCCTACTTCCCAGAAAATGTTATCAAAAGGCATTGGCTTTTGTAGTTTTATCTGTAAGGTGAATCTTTGTTGATTTAAATGACTTATCTTTGCAAAACAAGTGTTTACTACTTATGTCCATTTCTTCTCTTAAGGAAATAGAGCAAAGTGAACTTAAAATGTCAACTAATTCTGTTCATGATAAGAAGGTTTTCCTCGTTCTACCACATTTCTATTTGGCAGAATCTGTTTCCAAGTCTCCCAAAGTCGACCCCATCTCTTTTTGTAAGAAAACGAGAGAGAGTTAAAATCACAAACTGTCAAGAATATAAACCTCTTGATGATGACTTAACCTAATTACCTACTTCTGTGCATCAACTGATTTAATGCCAAGAACTGTGTAAACACTAGCCACCCAGTTTTCTCTCTACTGATGTTTCTAAGAATCTACGCTCTGAAAATACAGGCAAGATGTTGGGGTGATGCACGAGACTCCTCAAAGCAAAGCGAAAAACACATCCCAGTCACTCCAAGTCACGAGAGTCAGACGCGGCCAAAGTTAACACGCATCTCAGTTAACATTCTCATCAAGTCATCGTCTGCGCGTGGACGTGTCATTTCGGTCAGGAAGGTTTAGGACCTCCGTTGGCAGAGGACCTGAGCTTCCTGCTCTTTCCCAGACAAGGAGCACTCAGTTGAAGGCGGACAGTCTAGCTGCTCCTGGTAATAGCTACGTTACAAGGTAGCATTCTGTAGCTGCGAGAAACAGCATGCTTGGATGCTTCTATGATGTACACATTCTCCCTCAAAGGAAATAATTAAAAAACAAAACAGTACAGCTTACAGCAGGAAACAGAGACTAGTAATAAAGGGCCAAGAGGCAGACAGGCACAGACAGCAAGAAGTTCAGGGCTGGGAACCCCTAAAAACCTTGACATAGAAGGCTGACACCTGCACTAAAATCTGAAATACCTTCCCGTGTCATATCACGGGACCACAGACGACAGAACGCTGCTGCGACCCTCGCGCCCTCAACAGCCAAGCACTGGTTAACCCATAAAATGCCACCAATTCAGCAAGTGTAATGTCATCACCACAAGTGTTTCCTACTGACAGTGGGGACAACAGTAATACCAGTTTTCACACCAGGCTTTCCTTTTGAACCCAAAGCCTTTTAATATTTCCATTACCGGCCAGGAAAGGGTATTTCACAGATGATTAAACAGCTGCAAGAATTAGATACATAAGTCACCTAACGGGGGTGGGGGAAGCAAAGTGTTTAGAAACGCAATCCCCAAGCCTCAGTGTGCTCTGCTCTCTAACACACACAACTACAAAGCATCCTTAATAAAAATATTCAGGAAGCCAGCTTGCTTTTATCACATGCCCCATATAGTTTCCATGCTATGGTGTCTAGGGATCAGAGGAGACTGGAGCTGGGGCAATGCCATTAAAACTGAATGAGCAGGTGCCGCACGACAGGAGCCCCCCAGACATCAGCGAATCTCACCGTTCGTTTTCAGTGCCACAAGCTTCCTGACTTCTCGACACCAGTTGAGCTTCTTCTGGCTTTCCAGGGAGGCCTGGATGTTTCTGTCGATGAGAGCTCTGTGGATGATCTCCCGAAACTGGGGACAAAACTGGCAAGTTCTGAACATTTCCAGGGTGTATCGGTGCATGGACTTAAAATGATGAATGATTCCATTGGTAGGTTTGAAAAGGTCTTCTGGAGTCCGCTCTCTTATCTTCACAGCTTTCCGCATGTTGCTCAGATACAGAGCCTGAGGAAGGACGTGCTCAGCCATTGTGATCACGGCACCTGGAGGGGGAAACCCATTCCGTCAGCCACTCTGACCCTGCTCCCTAGTACCTGGTGCAGGAAACCCCAGTGCTTGAGCTTGTCATTATACTAATCTGTAGGCCAAGATCTTAGTCACCTCTACTCCCAGGATACTAGCTGGCCCCAAAGATTAACTCACACTGGAGTGTTTTAAGTTACATCACTTTTAAAGATTAGTCTAAACAAGAGAAGGAAGGCGGAGAGCGGGTACTGAAGAGGAGGGGGATAACCCGCGTTTTCAGTAACGTTCATCAGGGAGCTGAGCCCGTCTGCCAGCAGCAGATGCTGCACCTCCTGGCTGACTCAGGGTCCCATCTCATGCTGACAGCCTGAGGGATTGCCACCGGACCTCAGGGGCGCTGAGTGCTGGTTACAGGCATGAGGGAGCAGGCAAGGCCGTGGCTCCTCCCCTAATACCCTTCCCAAGCAAACCTAGCTCTTCTGCAAAGTCTTGATTTCTCCCTTTTAAGCACCTACTCCCATGATATGACAGTAAACATTTTGTGAAAAATCCTGCAATTTTGTGCTGTTACCCAGGCTGCTGATCAGTTTCCTCTTTAGCCCCAAAGAGAAATATTTATAAAGCATTGATTCATAAAATTTATTATAATGTTTATAAAGAGTTAAACTGAATGTTTTATGACCAATGAAAAAGCCTATTTCCAGCAAGATGCTTTGCAATTTTAAGAGCAAACCAACAGGAGTCTTTCAGAACCTCTCCACTGACCTTTACAACATCAGAATAAGAAACAGAATAATAACAGTAACAGAATAATAAGTTCTACACTTCCAAGAGCAGACACTGGAGCCCAATGATTTCAGCTCAGCTGCCAACCAGACTTCTCCTCCTCCTCCAGGTACCAACACTGAGATGCATTTCCCACCCTGTCTTCACCCTGGAATCTTCAAGCCTAACTGACTGGTGGAAGGAAATGGAAGTGTGGAAGCAGACAAGGAAAGAAGTTCCAGCCAGCAGCCACTCAGGAGAAGTGCAAGAGGAGGGGCCAAAAACCAGCATCTACAACCCATGCCAAGAGTGGAATGAAGCGAGCTGATGCAACGTGGGGTCTTTGCAGGGTGGAGCTGTGTGGAGAGCAGCTCTCATTCACCAGCCCTTTGTAGGGTGCCTTGCCGCACATCCTAATTTCCAAAATGAAGACAAAGGTGGTTTCAGAGCATGAAGACACTCCCTAGGAAGTTTCACAGTGATTATCAATCCCACTCCTCCATCATACCTTTTGCCAGGGCAGGATCCTAGTTGAGACAGACCTTAAACCTATGTAAGTGGGAGAAGAAATCTGGATTTTAGGGAATCCACTCCTGGTGGGTGTAGGCTCTCTTAAAGCCATTGATGAGGTGGTTTAAATGCCTGTGGACCACTCAAAGGCGAGAGGGACAAGATGACCTGAGGCTGCTTCTGAGGAGTTTTCTGTTTTGGATCGGGATTCCTAATCTGCTTGCCAGGTGAGGCCTGGGAGAAGTCATTCTCTGGGTCAGATGTAATCTCTCCTGTGATGTCAGAATTCCCTGCAGGTGCAAGTAGGCAAAATTACAGCAGGACCACCGACACGATGAAGGAACAAAAACATCAGCACACCTCCCGTCTGTGGCATGGCAAGAGTTCTCTCACGATGTCATTCCATCACTCAGCAAGCTCTGCCCGACCAGCTACAGAAGGCTGAGGGCTGCTCTGGAGGCTGCCGCTAAAAATCAAAGACGACCTCATTCCCCGTCCTGAAATCTCTCGACCACCTTAGTCTGCAGCTAAGGCAACAGAAGCATAGGTCCTGCCCAGGTCCTGACCCGTCCAGAGGCGGAGCTTTGCCTAGAAGCCAGGTCTTCCACCACCTGCCCCCTCCTAGTCCCACAACAGCACACCTGCGGCTGCAGCGCCGGCCGCTCTCGGGTGGAAACAGATGGAGTAGGACAATCTGAAACCAGCTAAGTGCTGCCTCTTTCTGCTTTTCTGACTCTTCTATTATTCTCTTCTGACCCAAAGATCTTTCAGCAAAGATCTCAAATATTGAGAGCTGTAAACCATATGCAAGCCACGCAAACGTCAATGTTCCACAGTCCAGTGTCATGTCACCCACAGGTGCAGCCCTGCACAGCTTGCAGAATCGCCTCCTTGCCCAAACTCCCAAGTCTTGGACTTCTGCACACTTAGGATTAAACAACAAATGTCCCTGACCTATGATTACAAGGTCCTTACAGGGAAAGACACAATGTTACCCTTACGCTTCTTTTCCATTTCTGTTACCTCACTGACACTTTATCAACAAATACCTTATCGAAGTTTTGGAAAGTATCCCTCCAAAAATTCAAAGATTGCACAAAGAATTGCAAAGATCAAAGCAGCACCTTAGACTACGAGAGGGGAGCAGTAAGCGGCTACTCCATAATAGAGGCTGTGGTCCAGAGGACGCGGCAAACGCTGCCCGGAGACCCTGGAGCAGCCCGGCTTGCCAAGGAAAGCGTCAGCGGCTTGGAGACTGGACACAGAGCAGGTGTCCTTCTTCCCCCAACAGGCGCCTGCCCGGACCGGGGTGCAGGACGCGGACGGCGGGCCGGGAGCGGACGCGCCCCCCGCTCAGGACCGTGACCCCCAAGGCGGGTGCGCGCCGTCGGGAGGGGCCCGGGAGGGGGGCGGCAGCGAGGCCGAGCGCCCGCGCCGGCGCTGCAGGGCGGCTGTCCCCGCGGCGGGCGCTTACCTGTGCGGCCGGGCC